>NC_136267.1:122877999-123104499 GCF_964187855.1 Myxine glutinosa | reverse complement strand
TGCAGGAAACCACTTTTGCACTTGTATTAGTGTGGAAAAACCACTTTTCGCACTTGTGTTAGTGTTGAAAAACCACTTTTTGCACTTGTGTTAGTGTTGAAAAACCACTTTTCGCACTTGTGTTGGTGCAGGAAACCACTTTTGCACTTGTATTAGTGTGGAAAAACCACTTTTCGCACTTGTGTTAGTGTTGAAAAACCACTTTTCGCACATGTGTTAGTGTTGAAAAACCACTTTTCGCACTTGTGTTGGTGCAGGAAACCACTTTTGCACTTGTATTAGTGTGGAAAAACTTCTTTTCGCACTTGTGTTAGTGTTGAAAAACCACTTTTCGCACTTGTGTTAGTGTTGAAAAACTACTTTTCGCACTTGTGTTGGTGCAGGAAACCACTTTTGCACTTGTATTAGTGTGGAAAAACCACTTTTCGCACTTGTGATAGTGTTGAAAAACCACTTTTCGCACTTGTGTTGGTGCAGGAAACCACTTTTGCACTTGTATTAGTGTGGAAAAACCACTTTTCGCACTGTGTTAGTGTGGCAAAAACCACTTTTCGCACTTGTGTTAGTGTTGAAAAACCACTTTTCGCACTTGTGTTGGTGCAGGAAACCACTTTTGCACTTGTATTAGTGTGGAAAAAACACTTTTTGCACTTGTGATAGTGTTGAAAAACCACTTTTCGCACTTGTGTTAGTGTTGAAAAACCACTTTTCGCACTTGTGTTAATGTTGAAAAACCACTTTTCGCACTTGTGTTGGTGCAGGAAACCACTTTTGCACTTGTATTAGTGTGGAAAAAACACTTTTTGCACTTGTGATAGTGTTGAAAAACCACTTTTCGCACTTGTGTTAGTGTTGAAAAACCACTTTTCGCACTGATGTTGGTGAAGGAAACCACTTTTGCACTTGTATTAGTGTTGAAAAACCACTTTTCGCACTTGTGTTAGTGTTGAAAAACCACTTTTCGCACTTGTGTTAGTGTTGAAAAACCACTTTTCGCACTGGTGTTGGTGCAGGAAACCACTTTTGCACTTGTATTAGTGTGGAAAAAACACTTTTCGCACTTGTGTTAGTGTTGAAAAACCACTTTTCGCACTTGTGTTAGTGTTGAAAAACCACTTTTCGCACTTGTGTTGGTGCAGTAAACCACTTTTGCACTTGTATTAGTGTGGAAAAACCACTTTTCGCACTTGTGTTAGTGTTGAAAAACCACTTTTCGCACTTGTGTTAGTGTTGAAAAACCACTTTTCGCACTTGTGTTGGTGCAGGAAACCACTTTTGCACTTGTATTAGTGTGGAAAAACTTCTTTTTGCACTTGTGTTAGTGTTGAAAAACCACTTTTCGCACTTGTGTTAGTGTTGAAAAACCACTTTTCATACTTGTGTTAGTGTTGAAAAACCACTTTTCGCACTTGTGTTGGTGCAGGAAACCACTTTTGCATTTGTATTAGTGTGGAAAAACCACTTTTCGAACTTGTGATAGTGTTGAAAAACCACTTTTCGCACTTGTGTTGGTGCAGGAAACCACTTTTGCACTTGTGTTAGTGTGGAAAAACCACTTTTCGCACTGTGTTAGTGTGGCAAAAACCACTTTTCGCACTTGTGTTAGTGTTGAAAAACCACTTTTCGCACTTGTGTTGGTGCAGGAAACCACTTTTGCACTTGTATTAGTGTGGAAAAAACACTTTTTGCACTTGTGATAGTGTTGAAAAACCACTTTTCGCACTTGTGTTAGTGTTGAAAAACTACTTTTCGCACTTGTGTTAATGTTGAAAAACCACTTTTCGCACTTGTGTTGGTGCAGGAAACCACTTTTGCACTTGTATTAGTGTGGAAAAAACACTTTTTGCACTTGTGATAGTGTTGAAAAACCACTTTTCGCACTTGTGTTGGTGCAGGAAACCTCTTTTGCACTTGTATTAGTGTGGAAAAAACACTTTTTGCACTTGTGATAGTGTTGAAAAACCACTTTTCTCACTTGTGTTAGTGTTGAAAAACCACTTTTCGCACTTGTGTTGGTGCAGGAAACCACTTTTGCACTTGTATTAGTGTGGAAAAACCACTTTTCGCACTTGTGATAGTGTTGAAAAACCACTTTTCGCACTTGTGTTGGTGCAGGAAACCACTTTTGCACTTGTATTAGTGTGGAAAAACCACTTTTCGCACTGTGTTAGTGTGGCAAAAACCACTTTTCGCACTTGTGTTAGTGTTGAAAAACCACTTTTCGCACTTGTGTTGGTGCAGGAAACCACTTTTGCACTTGTATTAGTGTGGAAAAAACACTTTTTGCACTTGTGATCGTGTTGAAAAACCACTTTTCGCACTTGTGATAGTGTTGAAAAACCACTTTTCGCACTTGTGTTTGTGCAGGAAACCACGTTTGCACTTGTATTAGTGTGGAAAAAACACTTTTCGCACTTATGTTGGTGCAGGAAACCACTTTTGCACTTGTGTTAGTGTGGAAAAAACACTTTTTGCAATTGTGATAGTGTTGAAAAACCACTTTTCGCACTTGTGTTAGTGTTCAAAAACCACTTTTCGCACTTGTGTTGGTGCAGGAAACCACTTTTGCACTTGTATTAGTGTGGAAAAACCACTTTTCGCACTTGTGTTAGTGTTGAAAAACCACTTTTCGCACTTGTGTTAGTGTTGAAAAACCACTTTTCGCACTTGTGTTGGTGCAGGAAACCACTTTTGCACTTGTATTAGTGTGGAAAACTTCTTTTCGCACTTGTGTTAGTGTTGAAAAACCACTTTTCGCACTTGTGTTAGTGTTGAAAAACCACTTTTCGCACTTGTGTTGGTGCAGGAAACCACTTTTGCACTTGTATTAGTGTGGAAAAACCACTTTTCGCACTTGTGATAGTGTTGAAAACCACTTTTCGCACGTGTGTTGGTGCAGGAAACCACTTTTGCACTTGTATTAGTGTGGAAAAACCACTTTTCGCACTTGTGTTGGTGTTGAAAAACCACTTTTCGCACTTGTGTTGGTGCAGGAAACTACTTCTGCACTTGTATTAGTGTGGAAAAAACACTTTTTGCACTTGTGATAGTGTTGAAAAACCACTTTTCGCACTGGTGTTGGTGCAGGAAACCACTTTTGCACTTGTATTAGTGTGGAAAAACCACTTTTCGCACTTGTGTTAGTGTTGAAAAACCACTTTTTGCACTTGTGTTAGTGTTGAAAAACCACTTTTCGCACTTGTGTTGGTGCAGGAAACCACTTTTGCACTTGTATTAGTGTGGAAAAACCACTTTTCGCACTTGTGTTAGTGTTGAAAAACCACTTTTCGCACATGTGTTAGTGTTGAAAAACCACTTTTCGCACTTGTGTTGGTGCAGGAAACCACTTTTGCACTTGTATTAGTGTGGAAAAACTTCTTTTCGCACTTGTGTTAGTGTTGAAAAACCACTTTTCGCACTTGTGTTAGTGTTGAAAAACCACTTTTCGCACTTGTGTTAGTGTTGAAAAACTACTTTTCGCACTTGTGTTGGTGCAGGAAACCACTTTTGCACTTGTATTAGTGTGGAAAAACCACTTTTCGCACTTGTGATAGTGTTGAAAAACCACTTTTCGCACTTGTGTTGGTGCAGGAAACCACTTTTGCACTTGTATTAGTGTGGAAAAACCACTTTTCGCACTGTGTTAGTGTGGCAAAAACCACTTTTCGCACTTGTGTTAGTGTTGAAAAACCACTTTTCGCACTTGTGTTGGTGCAGGAAACCACTTTTGCACTTGTATTAGTGTGGAAAAAACACTTTTTGCACTTGTGATAGTGTTGAAAAACCACTTTTCGCACTTGTGTTAGTGTTGAAAAACCACTTTTCGCACTTGTGTTAATGTTGAAAAACCACTTTTCGCACTTGTGTTGGTGCAGGAAACCACTTTTGCACTTGTATTAGTGTGGAAAAAACACTTTTTGCACTTGTGATAGTGTTGAAAAACCACTTTTCGCACTTGTGTTGGTGCAGGAAACCTCTTTTGCACTTGTATTAGTGTGGAAAAAACACTTTTTGCACTTGTGATAGTGTTGAAAAACCACTTTTCGCACTTGTGTTAGTGTTGAAAAACCACTTTTCGCACTTGTGTTGTTGCAGGAAACCACTTTTGCACTTGTATTAGTGTGGAAAAAACACTTTTTGCACTTGTGATAGTGTTGAAAAAACACTTTTCGCACTTGTGTTAGTGTTGAAAAACCACTTTTCGCACTTGTGTTGGTGCTGGAAACCACTTTTGCACTTGTATTAGTGTGGAAAAACCACTTTTCGCACTTGTGTTAGTGTTGAAAAACCACTTTTCGCACTTGTGTCAGTGTTGAAAAACCACTTTTCGCACTAGTGTTGGTGCAGGAAACCACTTTTGCACTTGTATTAGTGTGGAAAAAACACTTTTTGCACTTGTGATAGTGTTGAAAAACCACTTTTCGCACTTGTGTTAGTGTTGAAAAACCACTTTTCGCACTTGTGTTGGTGCAGGAAACCACTTTTGCACTTGTATTAGTGTGGAAAAACGACTTTTCGCACTTGTGTTAGTGTTGAAAAACCACGTTTCGCACTTGTGTTAGTGTTGAAAAACCACTTTTCACACTTGTGTTGGTGCAGGAAACCACTTTTGCACTTGTATTAGTGTGGAAAAAACACTTTTTGCACTTGTGTTAGTGTTGAAAAACCACTTTTCGCATTTGTGTTAGTGTTGAAAAACCACTTTTCGCACTTGTGTTAGTGTTCAAAAACCACTTTTCGCACTTGTGTTGGTGCAGGAAACCACTTTTGCACTTGTATTAGTGTTGAAAAACCACTTTTCGCACTTGTGTTAGTGTTGAAAAACCACTTTTCGCACTTGTGTTAGTGTTGAAAAACCACTTTTCGCACTTGTGTTGGTGCAGGAAACTACTTTTGCACTTGTATTAGTGTGGAAAAAACACTTTTTGCACTTGTGATAGTGTTGAAAAACCACTTTTCGCACTTGTGTTAGTGTTGAAAAACCACTTTTTGCACTGGTGTTGGTGCAGGAAACCACTTTTGCACTTGTATTAGTGTGGAAAAACCACTTTTCGCACTTGTGTTAGTGTTGAAAAACCACTTTTTGCACTTGTGTTAGTGTTGAAAAACCACTTTTCGCACTTGTGTTGGTGCAGGAAACCACTTTTGCACTTGTATTAGTGTGGAAAAACCACTTTTCACACTTGTGTTAGTGTTGAAAAACCACTTTTCGCACATGTGTTAGTGTTGAAAAACCACTTTTCGCACTTGTGTTGGTGCAGGAAACCACTTTTGCACTTGTATTAGTGTGGAAAAACTTCTTTTCGCACTTGTGTTAGTGTTGAAAAACCACTTTTCGCACTTGTGTTAGTGTTGAAAAACCACTTTTCGCACTTGTGTTAGTGTTGAAAAACTACTTTTCGCACTTGTGTTGGTGCAGGAAACCACTTTTGCACTTGTATTAGTGTGGAAAAACCACTTTTCGCGCTTGTGATAGTGTTGAAAAACCACTTTTCGCACTTGTGTTGGTGCAGGAAACCACTTTTGCACTTGTATTAGTGTGGAAAAACCACTTTTCGCACTGTGTTAGTGTGGCAAAAACCACTTTTCGCACTTGTGTTAATGTTGAAAAACCACTTTTCGCACTTGTGTTGGTGCAGGAAACCACTTTTGCACTTGTATTAGTGTGGAAAAAACACTTTTTGCACTTGTGATAGTGTTGAAAAACCACTTTTCGCACTTGTGTTAGTGTTGAAAAACCACTTTTCGCACTTGTGTTAATGTTGAAAAACCACTTTTCGCACTTGTGTTGGTGCAGGAAACCACTTTTGCACTTGTATTAGTGTGGAAAAAACACTTTTTGCACTTGTGATAGTGTTGAAAAACCACTTTTCGCACTTGTGTTGGTGCAGGAAACCTCTTTTGCACTTGTATTAGTGTGGAAAAAACACTTTTTGCACTTGTGATAGTGTTGAAAAACCACTTTTCGCACTTGTGTTAGTGTTGAAAAACCACTTTTCGCACTTGTGTTGGTGCAGGAAACCACTTTTGCACTTGTATTAGTGTGGAAAAACCACTTTTCGCACTTGTGATACTGTTGAAAAACCACTTTTCGCACTTGTGTTGGTGCAGGAAACCACTTTTGCACTTGTATTAGTGTGGAAAAACCACTTTTCGCACTGTGTTAGTGTGGCAAAAACCACTTTTCGCACTTGTGTTAGTGTTGAAAAAGCACTTTTCGCACTTGTGTTGGTGCAGGAAACCACTTTTGCACTTGTATTAGTGTGGAAAAAACACTTTTTGCACTTGTGATAGTGTTGAAAAACCACTTTTCGCACTTGTGTTAGTGTTGAAAAACCACTTTTCGCACTTGTGTTAATGTTGAAAAACCACTTTTCGCACTTGTGTTTGTGCAGGAAACCACTTTTGCACTTGTATTAGTGTGGAAAAAACACTTTTTGCACTTGTGATAGTGTTGAAAAACCACTTTTCGCACTTGTGTTGGTGCAGGAAACCTCTTTTGCACTTGTATTAGTGTGGAAAAAACACTTTTCGCACTTGTGTTACTGTTGAAAAACCACTTTTCGCACTTGTGTTAGTGTTGAAAAACCACTTTTCGCACTTGTGTTGGTGCAGGAAACCACTTTTGCACTTGTATTAGTGTGGAAAAAACACTTTTTGCACTTGTGATAGTGTTGAAAAACCACTTTTCGCACTTGTGTTAGTGTTGAAAAACCACTTTTCGCACTTGTGTTGGTGCAGGAAAGCACTTTTGCACTTGTATTAGTGTGGAAAAACCACTTTTCGCACTTGTGTTAGTGTTGAAAAACCACTTTTCGCACTTGTGTTAGTGTTGAAAAACCACTTTTCGCACTTGTGTTGGTGCAGGAAACCACTTTTGCACTTGTATTAGTGTGGAAAAACCACTTTTCGCACGTGCGTTAATGTTGAAAAACCACTTTTCGCACTTGTGTTAGTGTTGAAAAACCACTTTTCGCACTTGTGTTAGTGTTGAAAAACCACTTTTCGCACTTGTGTTGGTGCAGGAAACCACTTTTGCATTTGTATTAGTGTGGAAAAAACACTTTTCACACTTGTGTTCGTGTTGAAAAACCACTTTTCGCACTTGTGTTAGTGTTGAAAAACCACTTTTCGCACTTGTGTTGGTGCAGGAAACCACTTTTGCACTTGTATTAGTGTGGAAAAAACACTTTTTGCACTTGTGATAGTGTTGAAAAACCACTTTTCGCACTTGTATTAGTGTGAAAAAACAACTTTTTGCACTTGTGTTAGTGTTGAAAAACCACTTTTCGCACTTGTGTTAGTGTTGAAAAACCACTTTTCGCACTTGTGTTGGTGCAGGAAACCACTTTTGCACTTGTATTAGTGTGGAAAAAACACTTTTTGCACTTGTGATAGTGTTGAAAAACCACTTTTCGCACTTGTATTAGTGTGGAAAAACCACTTTTCGCACTTGTGTTAGTGTTGAAAAACCACTTTTCGCACTTGTGTTAGTGTTGAAAAACCACTTTTCGTACTTGTGTTGGTGCAGGAAACCACTTTTTCACTTGTATTAGTGTGGGAAAAACACTTTTTGCACTTGTGATAGTGTTGAAAAACCACTTTTCGCACTTGTGTTAGTGTTGAAAAACCACTTTTCGCACTGGTGTTGGTGCAGGAAACCACTTTTGCACTTGTATTAGTGTGGAAAAACCACTTTTCGCACTTGTGTTAGTGTTGAAAAACCACTTTTCGCACTTGTGTTGGTGCAGGAAACCACTTTTGCACTTGCATTAGTGTGGAAAAAACACTTTTTGCACTTGTGATAGTGTTGAAAAACCACATTTCGCCTTCCTCTCCTCCCCCACCCCTCCCCTTATCAGGATATCATGATGACTCCAGCCTTCCTCTCCTCCCCCACCCCTCCCCTTATCAGGATATCATGATGACTCCAGCCTTCCTTTCCTCCCCCACCCCTCCCCTTATCAGGATATCATGATGACTCCAGCCTTCCTCTCCTCCCCCACCCCTCCCCTTATCAAGATATCATCATGACTCCAGCCTTCCTCTCCTCCCCCACCCCTCCCCTTATCAGGATATCATGATGACTCCAGCCTTCCTCTCCTCCCCCACCCCTCCCCTCATCAGGATATCATCATGACTCCAGCCTTCCTCTCCTCCCCCACCCCTCACCATATCAGGATATCATGATGACTCAATGTTGCATATAATTATATTTGTTTCACTAAATAAACAGCATCATACACCATTCTTCTTCGAAATGGATTTAAGTCGAAGCATATACAATATACATAATCTCGAAATTGAAAAAGTATCGAAATAACAAGTCGAACATTGTGAATAATTCACAAGAAAAACTTTATTCACTTTATTTACATTTAACTTATATCTGTATATATTTCTTCACCATACAGGAGAGACACGTCGCTTTGCACAAATTTATGTGCATGACCCTGAACATGACAAAGAAGAGGCCTTCATTCGCCTGGGTAACATTCAACTTCCCACAGCCAAAGCACTCGTCAACAAAATATGCTGTTGACTCTTATTTAGCTCTTTCACGAGCCTCGATTCAGTATACAAAAAAAAGAAAATCTGCTGCAAGACCTACAAACAGAACTTCATAAATGCAACCCTTATATTATATACATGATTTCATGCAGGTATGTGAAATCCCTTCCACAGAAATTGGTCAGGCTCGATTTGTAATCAATGAAAACAGTCGGCCCCAAGGTGAACACGTGCGACGTTACAATCGAAGTTTCAAGGAAGTGTCAGTTTTAATGGGTGATGAACCTGGTCGGCATGAGTTGATACTGCAGGCTGCAGCTGAGGGGTGGTGGGGTGGATTGCACACAATATCTGACACACATCGTTCGGCAGATCCTCTTCACTTTGTTCTTCTTTTCCCTGGAGGTACAGATGGCTGGCACCTTGGTTTAAAGCACGTCAACCCACAAACAGGACAAACTATGAACAAGCGCATAGTTGCAAGAGAGTTCTATGCATACCATATCCAGCAGAGATTGAACCAATCAGATGCACTGTTCAGATCAAGACGTCTTTTCCAAGAATACTGTTGCATGTCATTTGCAACAGCAGAAAAGCAACGTCTCTTCTACCTACAGAACAACCAGAAAGCACTATGTGTTGAGCTGTACAACAACCTTTGTGATATGGTCCATGCTCATGACATTGCTGGTACTCCTGGAAATCCTGTCATTGGCAAACGTGTCATCTTGCCACCATCTTTTGCTGGAGGGCCACGACACGTGCACCATCGGCTTCAAGATGCGATGGCCATCGTAAGAAAGTATCACAAACCTGATCTGTTTTGTCACATGTACATGTAATCCTCACTGGCAAGAAATCAAGGATGTTCTTCTCCTTGGACACAAATGCTTCAGACAGGCCAGACATTGTGGCAAGAGTCTTCAAGGAGAAGCTTAGGGAGTACCTGGATGAGATTTAAAAAAGAAAAAGAAAAAAGGACAGCATCTTTGGGAAAGCAGTTGCACACCTAGATGTCGTGGAATTTCAGAAGAGAGGATTACCACATGCTCACATTCTTATTATTCTCGAGCAAGCTAACAGACTGTGCTCGGCTGATGATGTGGACAGTTTAGTTTGTGCAGCACTACCTTCTGATCCGACAACATTTGAAGAGGGTTCCTTACAACGTGTTCAAGCACAACGCCTCCAGGACATTATCCTGCAGTGCATGGTACATGGACCTTGTGGACCAGAGAAGCCAAATGCCCCTTGCATGAAAAATGGGGTGTGTGACAAGGGTTATCCCAAAGTATTGTTACGGTCCGCGGATAAGGATGTTGTTTGCCGAGCGAAGGCACCGCGGCCGAACAGTTTTTCCCCGACTCACCCGATTCACCCAGACGTTGGCCGTATCGCGCCACAGCTATTCAATATGGAAACCTCTAAAGCGACCGAATGTAAAGAGGAAGAAGAAGAAGACGTATGGAGGAATAACAGGTTTTATTAATTATTTTCACAAGCCAAAGCAAAGAGAGCAGTTGGTTATATACAGAAAATGGAAGGAGCAGGCACACAGTGAAATCTTTAGCTTACCTATACAAGCTTAATTAATAAACCCCAGGACAACGTTAAAGACAGATGGACGATCACACTTACACGGGGAAATGCAGGCAGGAATGAATGGCTTGGAGATGGGTGGCTTTTAGAGGCAAGGAAGGTTCAGCGGGTACTGGGCACGGTCGAGCCAGAAGGCACCGCCGTCAAGAAGCCGAGCTTTGGTCCCAAACTGCGCGGGCGAAGTTCCTCTCTCTGTACTGCTGCCTCGTGCGCTCCTTGTGTTGCCCCGGTCCGCTTTTCCTGCAGCGCGGCACGTTTCACGGCGGCTCGGTCACACCTGCTCGTCTCCAGCGCATCTCCTGGACCCTTCTCCGTAAAAGCTCATCTCGTATCTCTTGGGAGCGTCCCGCGGCGGGTTATATAGGCCCCGCCCTTCACCCTTTTCGAACCTTCCCCAAACGTTCTCTCTCCGCCCTCTCAAGCCAAACCCCTCGTTCTGGGTTGGATGAGCAGGGCTGACTTACTCCTCCCCTCTATGATGAGGTGGAGACCCGCCTTTCTTCTTCGGCGTTACCTTGTGCGTAATGGAGTCAAATGCAGCACAGTGGACGGCAGATGGAAATGCAGCAAAGTGCCTAAAGAGGCAATTGCAGCAAAGTGGCGAACCTGGCACTTGGAAGCTGCCATGGGGCGTCAGAGGGCCTACTCTTATTTAATTCGGTGCAATGAAGAGTCAAACTAGTGGGAAACACATCCTTAGCCTACACAGAGAATAAGGGACTAACTATTTAAAAGGATATATCGTGTCCTGTGTGTAGGTTTATGGAATTAACTAAGAGGACGAGCTGCGACCATTCTTTACATTACGAGGGTCAGTTACACACAACAAAACCATACTTTTCACATTCGTTACACTTTCTCAAAATTGTTACACTTCTCAAATCCGTTACACTTCTCAAATTCGTTACAGTATTCTCTAATGTTACAAAATGGGATGACAATCATACCTACCCCACATATCGTCGCCGCTCTTCACTGCAAGGTGGTCGCCAAATCATACACAATCGCCGCACTGTGGACAACAGCTGGATTATCCCATATAATCCATACTCCAGCATCAGATATAAGGCTCACATAAATTGTGAAGTATGCTGCTCGGCCCTTGCAGCAAAATATCTATTCAAGTATGTTCACAAGGGCAATGACAGAGCTATGGTGCAGGTGCAATGTGCTGAGGCAGATCGAGAAACTACTGCAAGCTCATTTCACGGAATGAAATAAAAGAGTATCAAGATTTACGTTCCCTTGGCTCTATGGAGGCATGCTGGCGTCTTTTCTGTTTCAATATTAGCGAGCGCCATCCAGCTGTGTATGCCTTACGACTTACGTGTACACCTTCCTGACCACCAAATGGTCTACTTTGAAGAGGGGCATGAGCGTCGATCTACAAACCAAAGGCAAACGACTGAATTGGTGGGATTCTTCAATTACAACCATATCAATCCCAGCACCAAGGTCAGATATTGTGATTTTCCAGAAATTTTTGTTTGGAAAAACAATACAAAGACATGGACTCCACGCCAGGGTACATTCAAAACAATCGGTAGAGTCCTCGATGTCCACCCATTAGCTGGAGATGTCTACGACCTTCGAATGCTACTGAATCATGATCACAGCAAAGGTGCAACATTTTATGGTGTTTTTCAGTAATATTGTGCCCAGAGAACAGCATCACAAAAGTAGGCCAAAATATGAGAACCGCAAAGGGTTTAAATATGACGTCAAACAAAATGGCCGCCATTTGACCAAAAATCCTAATATCTTCACATTTCTTTTGAAACGAGCAGTACTAGACCACTTTAAAAGTGAAAATTATTCATAAAGCTTATGACCCGTAGATGTCTTGCAGTCAACAGAAGTGTCTCTAAGTTATGTCATGACGTCATGACATGACATGACGTCATGAAATCACGTCATGACCTATTTTTTTAATCTGATGGTAAATTCCAATTTATGAAACTGAGATTCACATGAAATTAAATTGAACTACTTTTTGTCCTGTATATCTGTGTGAGATGGCATCATCAAGTCACCGATGATGCCAAAATGCCCAGAATTTGTTGCTTCGCCGGATGACATGGTATCCATGCATGCATTTCTGAAACACTTCTGGGTTTTCAATCTCCAACGACATCATCTTTTGGAGATACAGATAGGCAGACTTGAGGTAATTTGGGTGACCCGCGGCGGCAACCATAGGCAAACAATCTGAGACAGCATGGAGGTGCATTTGCCATGATGCCGTGCGATCAGCCTCAATAAGCTCCCGTGCAAATCCCAACATTCGCAGATAGTTCAACCACAGTTTGCTTGTTTTGGAATCGTCAGACAATTCAGCCTTTTTTGAGGTTACTGCACTAGCAAACTTTTCCATACAATCGGATACAATCACTCTGTCAACATCTATTTCAGCTTTCTCTGCTTGACAGTATAATTCTTCAAGTTCTTGTATGATGCTCTCAAATCCTGGTTCACTTTCAATGATCTTGGAGATGATTTGGTTGGTGAGACACTGGTCAACTAGGAGATGCCCACGAAGTGCACGCTGCACAGCTTTTCCAGTCATCATGTGTATGACAGCATTTTCCCCATAGATTGCCTCCAGTATGTCTGAGTCCACTGCCCTCCATCAATGTCCCAATAGCACCCAACAGGTTCATTCGTGTATGGAAGCTCCCAAGTAACAAGACAACATCTTTTATTGGGCTATTGTCTTCAACCTCGCTCACTATTTCAGAAGCTTTCCAAAAGAGAGGCTGGTCGAAAGTGACTACAGGTGAAATGTTGTGCTTTGACGCGAGCTTGCATATGAACTCGAGAGTGGACAGGATGCACGTCATGTCTCCAGGATACATATCAATCATTGGCAGGAACAGCACAGATGATTGTCCTGGGTGGCCCCGCTCACTGGTCAGCATGTGCATCATTCCTTGCCAATTTGGGATTTGTACATGAAATCTGAAGGACATCTCCCAAAGCAAATCAATTTTATGGTCATCGTTATTCAGCAATGGTCGTGGTTGGAATTTGATGCTGTGGCGGGCGTGCTTTGAGAAGCGGTATTCGCCGATTGGAATTTTAGTTTCATTCATGACGTTTAGTTCACACAATTTTTGCCCAAGAATTGTGTAGCTCACTTTACTGCCCGGAGTTGCAGCGGCAATCGGTCCCATTCCATGGAACGTACCCTTCCCATCAAGAGTCACAATGTCGTGGTGCACATTATCTGCGGCAAATAACAGCATCGTGTCGCTTATGGCTGTTTGACCACCTAAAATATCTGGAGCAACTGAAGACGCAGCATTTTCTTCAAATCGCTGAACTTTGGCATATGATGCACAATAACCCATTGCAGAAAGACTGTCTATAAGAAATCTAGATCGAAAGTGGTGGTGCATTTGTGCTGCTAGTCCTAGCTGTAGTGGGGCTATAACTGTCCTTGGACGAACTGCCTGAATGATTGAGTGGCCTATACTTGCTTCTTTCCTCCGAGTGTCCTTTCCGACAAGAAGATTCTGAAGCATGTAACGCAAGCTCCGGGGAACATACTCAAGAGTGGACTCCAGTTTCAGGTCTGTGGCTTTGGGATCAAGTGCACTCCTGATGGGAATTATAGCAGTCTTGATATCGCTTTTGATTAACTTCGTCGCAGTTTGTATTATTGCTCTCTTCTGGGCTTCCTCGTCATCCTTGTTTTGCATCTTAAAGTAGTCCCGCAGAATTGTACTTGTTTTTTCTCGAAAAGTCACAATATCATGTAGTCCCGCACCCTCAGCCACAAATATCGAATCCCCGTAGTGTGTTAATAATTTAGACTTCAAATACTGATTGCCATATGCACTAGAATCACTATCATGCAAGTACTCTTTCATCTTATTGGAAAGGTCTGTAATAGTCAACTGTTCTTCATCATTGTCCTCAAAATAGGCAAGCACCTTCTGAAAAGCTTGGTCCTGGTCATCGTCGGTTGGCCGCCCAACTTTCCTTCTCTTATTGCTCCCTGGTCCTGACCTATGCTGTGTTGGAATATCACATAATGTGCGAAAATGTGAGTCACAAGAATGATGGTACATACATTCTGCTGCATGAAGGTCTCCACCAAAGTACTCGACGTCCCCGGACTGTAAATGCCCAATCATCATTTCGTGATTTAGACATTAAAAGTATCTTGTCCGCAAAGTTGTCTGTTCTAACAAAGCTATAATCATCATAATCGGGACTCCTCTTGCTCGTCACTACTTTATTCCCACAGAATAAGCAGTCTGTTTTGCTATCATAAGGGCCAGTAGAGACACGTGTACGACTGTATGTGTACTTCTTTTGGCAGCTTGAGCAGAATCTAGTTTACCTTTCCTTATGGCTCTCTCAATGTTTTTTTTTGTTTGTGTAATTCAAGCGGCAGGTCTTGTGAACCTTCGTTGCAGCAGCTACGATGATGCTGTCACCTCTCTCGACACTTGCACTGTTGATGCCGTCAGCTCCTTTTTGAGTAATAACAATGCTGTCCTCACTTTCTGAAGCAATTTCCTTTTTGCACAAGACACAGGTTTCTTCACTTGCGTTCATTTGCATGGTCTGAAACACAGAATAAGCTTTGTTTTGACTAGAGTTCTCAATATATGTCGATTGTAGAGTACAATCAATCACCCATGAAAAAGTTAAACAGGTACCTGATCTGACACAGAACAACAAGTGCACATAGAAAGTCACTTACACTATTGTCTATTGACCTAAACAAGACCAATCCTGATATTAGTCATCCTTCACCTGGCAATGGCCTCTTAATACATACAGTAGTCTATACTCTATGTTATATACACATGTCTCAAGAAAAGCACACTTTGATTCGGGTCCAGGGGGGGAGGGTCCACCAGGGGTAAACATGACAGAGTGCACAGCAAGTAACTTGAGAAGTTGCCAGTAACCTGTAGCACATACGGCTACAACATCCATGTAGCACACGATAATGTTTTATCAACAAGTTAACTTTTTATGTTATGCCAGTATAACCTGGAGGCTCCTTGAAGAGGAGGTTTGGTTCATACAGTCAAGTCAAGTCAAGTCAAGTCCATGGCCTTAGCATGCAATGTTCACCAAGTGTTTATCAAGTCAGAAAGTAAAAAACAATGGCCATTGAAAAGTTGTTTTCTCTTACCTGTATGATCTTTATTGAGCTTAAATACATTGTGTCCTTTTCTATATCATAATGAAACACTTTGATTAGGTAAAATTTGGAGAAATGTGAATCTGATTGGAATCTTTTGTCTTATTCTGGAGAAGAAATGTTTATAGATGGCAGCACTACACTTATGGCCTGCCTCACCAGGGCAAAATATGCTAATGCACTCATCTGCTTACTGTTTTTCTGGCATGACTGGAGTTTCCTGCACAAAATTTAATAGCTAAAATGTCAGTTTTTTTTTTGTTGTTGTTTTTGTTTTTGTATACAAGATCGAGGCTCGTGAAAGAGCTAACATTAATCACACAAAAAGACAAACCGACACACAAAACACAAAAAACAAGGGGAGCGGCAGACAAGATGGGGAGATAGGGGGAAGGACACAAACACAACATTTGAGAGCAGGGACATCGGGAGGACTTGGGGGGAGGTGGGAGAGGAATAAAAACATATGAACACTGCAAGGACTCGGGTGAATTACCGGGGGTAGAAAAGATCAAGGTTTTCGATGGGCGAAGATAAGAGATGGTGGTGAACAGCTGTTTTAAAGACCTGGAGGGAGGAGTGGGATTGAAGGGAGTGGGGGAGTTTGTTCCAGAGGCGGGAGAAAAGGGGAATGAAAGAGTGAAGGTGAGCAGAGAGCCTAGACTTTGGCAGTTTAACCATAAGAGGGTTGCAGGCAGATCTTGTGCGACCTGAAGGAATATTGGGGGGACAGAGCACAGAGAGAGCTGGGGGAGCAAGGCCGGAGAGGAGTCGGTAGAAGACAGAAAGACCACCAACCTGCCTGCGGTGAGTGAGTGAAAGGCCCTCGGAGTTGACTACATCGCAGGAGATTCCAATGATTCTGAAAGCTTTGGCCTCAACAGCGTGAAGCCGAGCAAGGTGTGAGGCAGGAGCACCAGCCCAGAGGGGGCAACAGTATTCCATTGAGCTGCAGAAGAAAGCCTTGTATGTGGTGAGGAACTCAGGTGTGCCAAGGAAGGACTTCGCACGACGGAGGATGCCCAGTCGGCGACTGGCTTTGGAGGCCAGCTTGGAAATGTGGTTTTCCCAAGAAAGATCATGGCAGATAGTGAGACCCAAAAGCTTGAGCGACAGAACTTCTTAGAGAGGATTGTTGAGAAAGTAGATGGGAGGGTTGTCCAGTCGGTCCTTTCGGAGAGACATTGTAAGAGTGTGAGATTTGTCAGGATTGAAAGACATGTTCCACTTGTTTGACAAGTCTGTGATTTTGTCCAGGTCTGCAGAGAGTGAGGAGGCTGCAGACTGCCGATCTGAGGGATGAGGAATGGAGCGGCAGATAGTGGAGTCATCAGCAAAGAGATAGAGAGGATTTTCCAGAGAGTCGGAGAGATCTTTGATGAAGACCAGAAATAGCACAGGGCCCAGAACACTACCTTGGGGAACTCCAGCCAAAACAGGAAGGGAAGATGAGAGAAATCCATTCAGGGCCACACGTTGCCTACGATCAGAGAGGAAATCCGCAAGCCATGAGTGGAGATTTCCCTGAATACCATAGGAGGTGAGTTTGGTGAGCAGAGCTGGGTGCCAGACCGTATCGAAGGCATGTGATATGTCAAGTGAGACAGCTCTGATTTCCTGTTTGGCATTGAGGACCTCCATCCATTGTTGAGACAGCAGAAGCAACATGTCCAGAGTAGAATGACCTGGTCTGAATCCAAATTGATGATCAGAGATCAAGCCATTGGAGAAGAGGAAGGATTTGATATCCGAAGCAATGATGGATTCCATGACTTTGCTGATAATTGGGAGCAGGCCGATTGGTCTGTCGTTGCAAGGATCTGTTTTTGCACCTTTTTTGTGTAAAGCGGTAATGTTTGCTGATTTCCAAGATGCTGGCAGATGACCTTGAGCAAAAGAGAGGGTGAAAAGAACAGAGAGAGGGTGAGATAGAGCGGCAGAGCAGGATTTTAGAACCCGAGGGCTGATGCCATCTGGTCCAGTTGCAGAATCAGAGTCGAGGTTTGATAAAAACTTCTCCACCTTGTCAGGAGAGAAGGACACAGAGTCCAGGAGCACTTGGGTTCGACTGGGAAAGGTGGGAACAGAGAGAGATGGGTTTGGGACACAATATTTTGAGGCAAACACAGAGTTGAGGCATTCGGCTTTGTCACGTGTGGTGTCAACTGTGTAGCCATTTGAGGTAAGGGAGGGGATGGAGGGGGAACAAACACCAGAAACGGATTTGACCAGACGCCACCAGGATTTGGAGGAAGGAGACAGGTTTGAGAGTTCAATCTTGAGTGTGGAGAGATAGTGCATCCTGGCACTCCTGAGGGTGGAAACACACTTGTTTCGAGCTTGGTGGAAGGAACTGAGATTGCCTTCAGTTGGATTTGCCTTCCAAGACGCAAAGGCAAGTTGTTTCAGGGCAACTGCCTCACCACAAGATTCAGTGTACCATGGACGGGAGGAAGGGTAAGACAACTGAAGACGAGATGGGATAAATCTGTGCATGAGAGAGAGCAGTTTGCTTTGGAAGAATTCCCAGGAAGAATTGATGTCAGAGGCATTAGAGATGGGAGACCAGTCCAGTTGATTGATGGCTGCTTGCAGACCGTGCCAGTCGTCCTGAGTGAAATGCCAGACTCGTCGGCGCTGAGGAGGCTCTCTGAGAATGGCCAGTGAGATGTCCACTTTAACAAGCACATGATCAGAAGAACCGATTGGAGCAGAAGAAGAGCAGCATACATTTGCAGGGAAGTTAGTCATAACCAAGTCCAGAAGAGAAGATACTCCATTGACTGAGATCCGGGTCGGGAAATTGACAGATTGTGTCAGTCCCAATGAGTCGCAGAAGTCCTTTGCTGAGGTGCCATGGCTGGTGAGAGATGAACCCACACCTAGCCAGCTGGCATGATGACAGTTGAAGTCGCCACATATGAGGAAGAGAGAGTTTGGATGAGTTGATAGAAGTTGGTCCATGTTATCCGACAGAGAAATGTAAATGGAGTCATCACTGTTTGGAGGACGGTACAGAACACATATGAACAAAAGGTGGGAGCAGAGAGGAAGCCGTAGCCAGAGGTACTCCTGTGGGTGGGGTGGAGAGAGGGCAGTGCAGGGAGAGTGAGGAAGAGTTTTTGATAAAGATAGCCACCCCACCACCAGGACGAGGCTCAGGTCTATCGTATCGGAGGAGGGAGTAACCAGGAAGAGATATTAAGGAATCAGAGACATCTTGAAGGAGGAAAGTTTCTGTTAAGCAGATCAAGTCTGGATTTTCAGAAGCAACCTGAATGGAGAGATCAATCAGGTTTGAGCGAAGGCCCCGGATGTTTGAGGTCCATACCGTTAGTGAGGAGAGAGGGGGAGCATCGGGTGCAGGACAGGGGAGGGGAGGGGTAGGGTCAGATGAAGGGTGAGAGGGGGTTGTCGGAAGAGCAGTTGATAGTGTGTCAGAGATTACAGAAGAGTTACAAGAAAGGGAAGGATGAGGAGGACAAAAGGTTTGATGGTGATGGAATGAGGCACAGTGAGAGTTTGAGGGGGGGGCAGAGGAAAGTAGAAGGTTGGGGGAGGTGGAGGTATGACATAGAGGGAGACGAAGTGTGGAGGAGGCAGCTTTGAGAAGGAGGTGGGAGGAGGGAGAATTTGGGAGGGATGGTTGGGGGGAAGATTTGAAGGGGAGGGGCAAGGGGGGAGTTTAGAAAGTGGATGCTTAATGAAAGATGAACATACATAACAAATTGGGTTTGTTGTGATTTTCAAGTTAGCGATTCGTTTAAGAACGATGGAGGAGGGATGGAATAAATGAGAATTTAGAGCATGGAGTGATTTGGAATCATAAGAGATTGAATATTTTTTTGAAATGGAATGAGTTGAAGAGGAAATTGAAAGACCATCTTCCATCTTTAATTGCACAGTACCATCTTCCATCTTTAATTTGCCACAAAAACTTGAAATAATGAAAAGCTACATCATGACATCATTGATGACGTCATTACATCACTTGGGTACATTGGGCAATACTACATAATGATGAATTCACTGATATACTGGTTTGAAGAGTTTATTTTCCCACGTAAATGGGTAAAAACAGCTACATTTATAGGATATGAGCAGATATAAGGCACTTTTTAATAGAGGCGGTCATCTTTTTTTGACGTCACATTTAGACCCTTTGCGATAGTCCTATTTCAGCCGACTTTTGGTATGTTGTTCTCTGGACCAAAGACTACAGGAAAACACCATAAAACGTTTTATAGGAATTTTTTTGGGCTTTGCCCATTCATTTCATATTTTCACCTAACTCTACCTTCAAATGCTACTGAATCATGATCACAGCAAAGGTGCAACATCATATGACTATCTTAGGACTATTAATGGTCAGTGCCATGAAACTTTCCAAAGTGCATGTGTGAGACGCTTGGTCTCCTTCAAAATGATAGAGAATGGCATTTTGCATTGACAGATGCAGATTGCAGAAGCAACACAAATGTGCCCACAAATCAGGGAGCTCTTTGTGACCATCCTACTCTACTCTTTTGAAACCCTGCTGACCCAGTTATGGTCTTCGACCATCACCATATGCACTGGTGGGATGACTTTCTTCCTCGGGTTCCTCAATAAGCAAGCTGATCATCAACTCCTGCGTGCAATGGTATCGCTGGACGTTGAGCGTCGCCTTCAACACCACGACAGACAACTTTCTGAGTTTCATCTGCCAAATGTCACAAATGATTTGCGTGCAACAGTGCAAGCAATCAATGGAAATATTGCACAACCACAACTGCCAATGATTATTCAGGAGGAACTTGAACTTGCTTATGATTTTAAAACTTTGAGAAACATTGTAAACCAACGCTTGCATGGGACAAATGCACTTCTACCCTCTCAACGTGAGGTATATGTATATGACACTGTTATAGTTGCTTTACAGAAAAAGGAACCATTGGCTATCTTCCTGGATGCAAGAGGTGGGACAGGTAAAACCTATACACTGAACACTCTGCTAGCTGCTGCACGCACCCTGCACAGTGACAAAATGAATGTTTCTCTAGCTGTTGCCTCAAGTGGTATTGCGGCTACACTTCTGCTGGGTGGACGTACATTTCATTCCAGGTTCAAAGCCCCCATCATGGTCACTGACTCAACAACATTATCAATATCGATATCTCACCAAAGTGTTCTTGCTGACCTAATTCGTAGAGCAAACCTTATTGTATGGGACAAGGCTCCAATGAGTCACAGGCACCTACTTGAGGCACTTGACCACCGTACATTACGAGACATCATCAACCAAGACATACCTTTTGGGGGAAAAGTAATAGTTCTCTGCTGGACAATTTAGACAGGTGCTTCCTGTTATTAAACATAGATCACGTGCCCAGATTGTCAATGCCTCTCTGAAATATTCTCTGTGTTGTGGCAACATTTCAAGATATTCCACCTTACCGAGAATATGCGTGTGCTTATGAATGGACATTGGACATGATAAAAAATCGAGGGAGTTTGATCGTTGGCTACTACAACTTGGCAACGGACAGCTACCCTACAACAATGAGGCATGCATTGAAATACCAGAGGAAATGTGCATGCAAATTGACAGCACCTCATGTGAAACAATCAAGTAGATCCATGAGTGAAGTCATTGACTGGGTCTTTCCTGACTTTCACCGACACCACACAGATCATAAGTGGATGGCAGATCGTGCAATATTAGCACCAAATAACACATTGGTGGATACCATCAACGAGATCATGTCAGATACATTTCCTGGAACACCAACACTTTGTCAAAGTGCAGACAAGACGGTAAATGATGATGATGACGATGCCACACGTTTGCCAACTGAATATCTCAATTCCCTTAACATTGCCGGAATCCCACCTCATCAACTCTCACTCAAGGATGGCATGCCTTTAATCTTGCTCCGCAACCTCAACCCAAAGCCAGGACTCTGCAATTAAATGGGACACGGTTAATCGTGAAAGAAGTTATCTGTGGCCGCCTCCTAAAGGCTATTATTGCTAATGGTGACAATGCAGGTCGCAGTGTGTTTATCCCTCGCATCACTCTTCAACCTACAGATGGGATTTTCCCATTCCATTGGCAACGACGTCAGTTCCCAGTGAGAATTGCCTTTGCCATGACCATAAACAAGAGTCAGGGGCAGAGTTTGTCTAGGGTGTGCTTGTGGCTAGAACAACCGGTCTTCACACATGGTCAACTGTATGTAGGATCATGACGCGTTGGCCACCCTGACAATATTCGTTTCGCTATCAAGCAGTTGCCTCACCTTCCAAGAACTGCAACATGTTGTTGTATTGTTTACAGTGAAGTGTTATCACTATCTTGAACTTAAATTGCTTATAAAGATGCAACATCACTGATATTACAAATAAATTTGAGCAGAAAAAATGTTTGCATTATCATTGGCTTAAATCATGACAACACAACAACTCATAAAGTCATTATCCTAAGTTCAAACAAACCTGTGCCTCTGCAGCGATGTATAGTGAGGCAAGCACAGCATCCCGATCCACGCTAATCGATTGATGTCAACATATTTTATCTATCTTTTATATACTAGGGCATGCCCGTACTATATATATATCTAAAATTATATCCCCCCCCTCTATTTACATGAAATGGTTTGGTCCAAAGCGAACGGCTTGCGAGTACGGTGACAATCCCCCCCCTCTATTTACATGAAATGGTTTGGTCCAAAGCGAACGGCTTGCGAGTACGGTGACAATCCCCCCCCTCTATTTACATGAAATGGTTTGGTCCAAAGCGAACGGCTTGCGGAGTTTGGTAAAGAAATCGCCATAACGTGCACAAACGCGCAGGAAAGCGAAAGAATCGCAAATTAGTTTTAATTAGTTTTAAAACATAGTTTAACGCCAACATAGCGGCAACATAGTTTGCCAACGTGAAATAAATGAATACGCTCTCAAATGTGCCGTCCGAGGCAGAGTCTGTTCGGCACGTTCGGCACACGTGATAGCTCGCTGCTCTCTGATTGGTTGAATCGTTTTTTGGACATAGCTCGGTAACTACTTGTCCGATTAATATGAAACCTTGAAAAGGCACATCCTCGGGTCCCCAGCAATATACCTGGCAAGTTTCAAGTATATCGAACCCGTGGTTGTCGAGAAACAGCGGTCACAGACATACAGACATACATACATACATACATACATACATACACACAGAGATTACTGGAATTATAGATATATATATATATATATATATATATATATATATATATATATATATATATATATATATATATATATATTGTGGATATGAGAATGGTTTGTTTTTTTTGTTGTTGTAGTGTAAATTGTTGTAAAATATCGCCCTCCTTACTCCAGTGTTGTATAAAGGTCAAAGGGCGTTCCCGTAGTTAGTTCCATAAAGCATACATGAAGGACACCATAATACCCCTGTTCAGTAGTTTATTTCCTTATTATGTGTATTAGGGTAAGGCCTTGTCTTCCATTAAGATGACACTCCATTGCACCAAGTGAAATAAGATAGATCCCCTTTCATTCCCATTCCCAAAACCTCCATTTCCAACTGTGTCATTGCCAAGCCTCAATTGCCAGCTACATCCCCTCCAAGCCTCCATTGCCAACTGCACTGGGCAGTTTGCCAGGTTTGCTACAGCTGTGGGTTGTTGATTTCACCCCAAAACCACCATTGAACATGTGCTCGGGTCGGGGAAGAAAGGCGTGTCCCCACCTCGTCATAGAGGGGAGGAGTGAGTCAACCCCACTCAACCAACCACGAACAAGGGGTTGGACTTGGAGAGGGTGTGGAGAAAAACATCAAGGAGGTTCGCGAAGGTTCAGGGGCGTGGCATATATAACCCGCAGACGACGCCCCCACCTCAGACGAGTCCTGGAAAAAGCACGCGACGTCCACACAGCAGCAGCAGCAGCAGCCACAGCAGCAACAACAACGGCTTCAGCTACAGCAGCAGCAGCCACAGCAGCTTCAGCCACAGCAGCTTGGGGCCTTGACGGCAGTTTATGAGCAGGGCTGCGAAGGAACGGCGGCTGCTCAACGCGCCGATCGTGCTGCAGTACCCGTGGACCGGATCCCTCCAGCCATCCACCTCCTGCCTTTCCATCCTTTTGTGTACGTGAGTTTGTTCTGTGTGTCTTGTCCCTGGGTATTAATTAAGCTTGTATAAGTTAATAATTGCACTGTGTCTCTGATTCTTCTGTATATTATTTTATTATCCTTCCTTCTCCTTGGTTACTTTGAGCGTGTAAATAGTAGGAATAAATTTAGTAGTATTTCCAACCTTTTTGTCGTCTTCTTCTTCTTCACATCTGTGTCGCCTTTGTCCTTTCCCTATTGAATACCTGTGGCGCGATCCGGCCAACGTTCGGGAATCGGGTTAGTTGGGGTAACTGTTAGGGCCGCGGGGCCATCCGCTCGGAAAACTAACATCTTATCCGCGGTCCGTAACAATTGGTGTCAGGAGTGGGATCGGACGCGAAGCGCGCTTAACGCGCTCAAAATTACGAGCTGCCGAAATTTGTTTTGTTTTAAAAAAAAAAACCCGAATTTTTAAATCGCGCCATGGCTAGTCAAGGCGATCGGATGCCGGTGGGGGAACTAGAAGAGGGGTTAGAAGTAACCCAGGATCAGAGGGAGGAGAACAATGAGGAGGTGGTTGAGGAGGTTTCAGGCGCGCAAGATGGCGCACGAGGTTACGGGCGCGCAAAATGGCGCCTCGCACATGGCTACGGCGGCCGCGCCCGCCGCACAAGTGGGAGGGATTGACATGCAGGCCCTCATTGCGCAGCTGCAGGCAGCGGTACAGATGAGTATGGGGAGCCAAATGGAGGCCCTTATGGCCAAGAATAGTGAGCAATTGGGAAACCAAATCGGAGGATTGGAAAACAGAATGGGGGAGCGGCTAGAAGCCAAAATTGAGGGGTTATACAAGAAATTTGAGGGGTTAGACAATGGGATAGAAGAGGTGAAAAATGGGTTAGAGGGGTTAGAAAACAAGATGGAAAACAAATTGCGGGAAATAGGGGAGCAATGCTCTCCCCTCTGGGCTGGTGCTCCTGCCTCACACCTAGCTCGCCTTCACGCTGTTGAAACCAAAGCATTCAGAATCATTGGAATCTCCCGCGATGAAGCTAACTCCAAGGGCCTCTCACTCACTCACCGCAGGCAGGTTGGTGGTCTTTCCGTCTTCTACCGACTCCTCTCTGGCCTTGCCCCCCCAGCTCTCTCTGGGCTCTGTCCCGCAAATATTCCTACAGGTCGCACAAGATCTGCCTGCAACCCTCTTTTGGTTAAACTGCCAAAATCAAGACTCTCTGCTCACCTTCACTCCTTCATTCCTCTTTTCTCCCGCCTCTGGAACAAACTCCCTCACTCTCTTCAATCCCACTCCACCCTCCAAGTCTTTAAAACAGCTGTTCACCACCATCTCTTATCTTCCCCCATCCAAAACCTTGATCTTTTCTACCCCCGCTAATTTCACCCCAAATCCACTTTTTGAAATACCAACTTTTGTCCTGGAAGTCCTTGGTGTCCTTGTGCTTTATTAAACAAATGGGAGAGCAGATAGAGGAGGTGAAAATCAGGGTAGAAACCAAATTGGATGCCCAAAGGGATGAATTAGGACAGATGAGGGTGGCATCCACAAAAGAGATGGAGGAGATGAAGGAGGAGATACGACGAGGTGTAAGCGAGGAGGTCTCGGGGGTACGCGAGGAGATAAAGCGAGGTGAAAAGCGTATGGAGAAAGAGGTGAGGAATAATACGGCTAGGTTACAGGGGGGCATAGAGGGTCTGACGAGGGGAGTAGAACAGCTGACGGTGGGACAAAAAGAACTAGTGGATCAAGTAGAAAAGACCACTGCAATAATCGGGGGGTTAAAAGCGACACAAAAAGACATTAAAAATGAATTAATAGCGACACAGAAGGAATGTCAGATGGTACATGAGGGGTTCACGAAGAAGTTGGAAGAGGTGACAGAAGTAATGGAGATGAAGGACCGAGAGGTGAGGACGCACATAGAAACGGTTAAAGTGGCGTTAGAGGAAGAGATAGAGGGGGCGCACCGGGAGATGAAGGAGGTAAAGGAAAAATTAGAGGAGGTGGAAGAAGGGGTGAGTGAAATTAAGAAGAGACGGACGGAAACTAAAAAGGAGATAAGGGAGGAAGTGATGGAGTATGTGCAAGGTCTGTGTTCAAATCATGATGATGTGCTCACTACCCAAATAAAGAGTTTGCAGGTGGCAGAGGAGGTGCGACGACGAGGTACCGAGGTGAGTGACGATATACGCGGAAATGTATATGGTGTGAGGGGAGATTTAGTCGGCTTGGGGGGTGGTGTAGACCCGGGTGTTCGTGAGGGACCAATAGTGAGGTGTATGACTGGTCCGGAGTGTGTGGAAAGAGGAGGTGTGCAAGGAGGTCTGGCTATGGGGAGTGAGGGGGGTGCTGGTGAGCAAGGATGTGCGGGTATGGAGTGGGTAGCGGGTTGCGGAAGGGCGACCCAGGCATCGACACCAAGAGGGGTAGTGTTTGGAGGGACGGGGGACGCGCGGGAGCCCCCCGGGAATAGCGCACTGTGGGAGCCCGAACGGTTTGGTCCCGCGTTGATCCCGCCAGGAGTGACGCGCGGGGTCCGGCCTTCGGGCGCCCACAAGGTACCACTCACGCCGTATGACGGCAAGAGTGATCTGAGGGCGTACCTGGCGCAGTTTGAGTACGTGTGCCGAGGCAATGGTTGGAGTCCGGACGAAGGTGGAGTACACCTGGTAGGGGCGCTGCGCAGTGCGGCGGCGGAGGTGCTGACAGTTTTACCACCGGGTGCTCTCACCCTGTCAGCTCTCCGTGTGGCTTGATTGAAATCTCCGATTTCGGTATCGAGCAGCAAAGCGAGCTTGTTAAAGCTCAACCTGCGCAGCGTAAACGCAAGCCTCAGGAGACCATCGGGGAACTTGCTCACGATATTCGCCGCGCGGTAGGGATTGCACACGCGGACATGGCAGCGAGTTCCCAGGAAAGCCTGGCGCTGGATCACTTTATCCAGGCCCTCCCGGATCTGGAGCTCCGACAACAGCTCGCCATGTGGCGCCCGCAGACCATGAGTCAGGCGGCCGACGCTGCGGCCCGTTGGGAAGCAGCGAGGCCCCTGGCCCGGGGAGGTGAGCGCCACGCAGTGGCGGTGCGTCAGGTAGGGCCCGTGATGGGGGTCGCCCCCCCCAGGGGGCTGGCCCCCGACGGGGGCCCTGACCTGGAGAGCATGGTTCGGAGGCTGGTGGATCGGCGTCTAGCGGGACCTGGACCATGGCAGGCGGCTCCAGTGGTGGCACCCGGTAGTCCCCGACAGAGTACCCCAATTCGGACATACAGGGGGGGAAATTTGGAATACCGGAGGCAAGCACCTTACCAGGTGAGGTGCTATAATTGTGCTCGGATGGGTCACCGTGCGTGGGAGTGTCGAGCTCCGCGCCGGGACGTTCCCCGTCAGCCGATGCCCTCAACTCCGCCCAGTATCGATCGGCCTGGCCGACCTCAGACACCCCCCCCCCCCGCCAGGGCCTGGGAAACTAGAACGTGCCGGGCATGCAGGGCGGTGTTCGGCAGTAGGGGATGGAGAGAAGCCCTCGTTGACGCGACAGGTCATTCATTGTGGCCAAATTGGAACAGGTAGCTTAACAATTCGGTGCAAAATTGCCGGCGTGGGGGTAGACACCGTTGTGGACACGGGAGCCATCGCCACGATCATCAGCCCCGTGATCCTTAATTCGAGTGCAGACGGCTGGGGTAAAATCCAGCGTCTGGAAAATCATAGTTTGCAGTTGGCTACCGGGGCAACAGCCCCGATCATAGGGCGTGGTTTTGTGACCCTCAAGTTGGGATCGGTAAAGCAAGAGATAGAGGTTTGGGTGGCGGAGGTGTGCGACCCATGCTTAATAGGGTTGGATTTGTTGACTGCCAGCGGTTGTAAAATCGACTTGAGCCGGGGGATCCTGCGATGGGGAGTGGCAGAGCTACCATTGGAGGGGGTGAGCACGGCCGAGAGCTGGAGGCTCCTGAGGCAGAGCCACGCCCGAAAAATGTCTTTTTAGGGGGTAATCGAGTTCAAGCTACATCTCCGAGGGGTTTGGTGGAATCTGACAGGGGTTTCGATATTTGGTTAGGCCAATGTCATGTGTCTAGCCCCACGGAGCTCGATTTTTCATTTTTGCCCCAAGGTCAAGGTCCCGAAATTTAGAAAAGTCGATTTTTATGGTTTTATGACATTGTTCGCTTCCTGATAGGGTGAAATGTCGTTCATGATCTTATATTATCACATACATCATCTATCTATAATTCCAGTAATCTCTGTGTGTGTGTGTGTATGCGACCGCTGTTTCTCGACAACTACCGGTCCGATATACTTGAAACTTGCCAGGTATATTGCCGGGGACCCGAGGATGTGCCTTTTCAAGGTTTCATATTAATCGGACAAGTAGTTACCGAGCTATGTCCAAAAAACGATTCAACCAATCAGAGAGCAGCGAGTTATCACGTGTGCCGAACGTGGCGAACAGACTCTGCCTCGGACGGCACATTTGAGAGCGTATTCATTTATTTCACGTTGGCAAACTATGTTGCCGTTAAACTATGTTTTAAAACTAATTAAAACTATTTTGCGATTCATCGTAACTGCGATATGCGACCTTCCGGAGCTCCTGTGAGAGCGTGCGCCATTACGGATAGTAATTCAATTAAAAACATAAAAACATTGTCCCAATTCAAGGTTTCATATTAATCGGAGAAGTAGTTACCGAGCTATGGCGATTTCTTTACCAAACTCCGCAAGCCGTTCGCTTTGGACCAAACCATTTCATGTAAATAGAGGGGGGGGGGGGGGGATATAATTTTAGATATAGATATAGTACGGGCATGCCCTAGTGAAATACAAGTTTTCCAATACATTTCAGAATCCTCGACCTTTGAACGTCACAAAGGTCAAATTTTCAAGGTTGTTGGAATCAAACTGAATTTTCGGTATTGTGTAGCTAACTAACCTCATAACTGATTATACATTATTTTCTATCATTTCAAGATCAGTAACCTTCGTTTTGACATTTCAAGGTCACAAAGGTCAAATTTTCAAAGTTGTCGGAATCGAACCGAATTTTCGGTATTGTGTAGCTATCGTCTCACAAAAGATAGTACATTCCTATTTATATATTTTCAATATCGGTTTTGACCTTTGTCATTGAATACCGCTTGCTCGTGAACCATCGTCGTCTCCTGACTTGTTCATTCTAATTCTTGGTTTTTCTTTGTTTCTCTCTTTCTTATTTATCTATCAAAGAAAAAGTGAATTATTGCAGAGATTTTTCTGTGAGGTTCACTTGGCTCCACCTGGATGGATTGAGGGTTGTGGAGAAGCGGCTGAAACCTGAATCCTATCCAGGTTCCTCTTGAAACCTGATGACTCCATCTTTGCTCTTTACTCATTCCGGTTCCTTCTGAACACTCCAATGTAGTATTTGGTTTTCTGTTTGATTATGTGGGATTAGCAGGTTTGATTCCAATTTGTAATTTTTCCCTTTCGAAAATCTCTCTCATCATCCCTCTTAACCCCTCTCCTTCCCAACACTTTCCTGCAGCGCAAGACACCCTTCCCAGCAAGACACCCTCCCACTTGTACCACTCTTTGCTTCCTATCACTAAGCCAGTTTCCAATCCAGTTAGCTACTCTACAGACCACACTGCAAGCCCTCACCGAAGCTAACAACCTCTTATACGCTACCTCATCAAATGCCTTCAGAAAGTCCAGATATATACATCTTCCCTTGTCCATCCAATCAGAAACGACTTTGTAGAACTCTAATAATCTTTTAAACATGATCTCCCGTTGGTAAAACCATGCTGACTACCTTTAATTCTTTTGAAATTATTTAAATGGTTCCCTATCCCTTCCTTAATTAATGTCTCCAACACCGTTCCCATAACTGAAGTCAAGCTAGGACTTTAATTTGAGATACAACTTTATTTATTACAAAAGAGGTGATTACGAGGTGATCCTAGAGCAATGTTTAAGATAATGAACAGTAGAGACAGAATAAGTGTGGATATTGTTTTCAGCAGAATAGACAACGATAGACCAGTGATCATAGCTTGTGAATTAAGAAAACGAGAGTTATGACGACATTAAGGTTTGGGTCTTTCACTCAGAGAGTAGTTAAAGCCTTGTCCCCTTGGAAAGGCCATGGTCATACAAAAGGTAGATATGTTTAAACTGGAATTATATACGTACATAATAGAAACATGGATGATAGAGGTGTACATGGATATTGGCAGAAATGCGTGTGCATGATATAGGTCTGATGGTATCCTGCGTTGAACTTACACGTATTAACGGTATAATGAAATTGCTAAACAATCGTCTGATTTATATTGAGATGTGATGCCAAGAAATTTGAGTCTGGTTTAATATAGCATGTGTGGCCTAACTAGAGATTTCCAGACAAGATGCTGGTTTTTGCCTTGACATACCAGATGCGTATGATTTTGCCCACATCTTGGCCTGGACAGCAAGTGCCTTCAGGGAAAAAACTAGGAGCTATGTTTACTCGAGAGCGAGGGGAAAGGGGAAGAAATGCTAGGGGTGGGGGGAGAACGTACCCTAATTGGCTTCTCCCATTGCCACACCCGTCTCTCCTCTCAACCATACTATTGTGAATAGGAACAAAGGATTTGGAACCTCAGCTAGAGCTAAGAGGGCTAGAAGAGTGTTGGCCAGTGGGGAGAACTTTGTTGAATGAAAAAAGCAATGATAAACACCATGCTTGTTGCTGTCTTAGCATTTTGTCATGCCACATGGTGGTGTGGGAGCGATTCATCTGCAATGAGGTCTGAAGTGTCAGCGATAGCCTGGAATTGAACAAGAACCTAATTGTGCCTATCCTGGGTGGCATTTACATGTGACCTTTATGCCATGTTCATCATGCTGGAAGGTCATTCCACGTGCAGTCTTTCCACTGTATTGATTCTTCCACGGCCGAGTTGGAAGCCAGTCGGGCATAAGGATCCGCTTGTATCGATTTTGACTCCGAAGGGACAAAACGTGCCCCAACTATAGGGCGTGCTCCTTGAGGCGCTCCTGTTGTTTCTCACTCTCACTGAGACCAAAGCCATCCCTGCATTCGTAAAGGGCCCCTCTCGTAAAGACAAAGGTACTTCTTCAAAGTCAGTGGTAAGGAAAAGAAGGCGTGGGGTTGTTTTTTGTTTTTTTTTGTATACAAGATCGAGGCTCGTGAAATAGCTAACATTCATTATACAAAGTCAAACTGACACATATAGACCGAGCGCCAACGAAATTTGTTCAACCGGAAAGAGACAGAAGGTTTCATTACATGAGGTGGTTGATCGTCCATCACTGACTGAAGGTCGGGATTGCTGCCGGGTCATAGCCTGTACCTTAGGCCTACAGATGACCTTTTCGGGTCACCAAAAATGCACTTATTCAACCCAACAGCGACAAGGAAACTAATTGCACCATGACATTTGGTAGGGACCGTAGTTCACCAAAAGTACCGTGACAGCAATTTTATACTGTACATTTTCGAGAACAGCAGCTTTTTCAATAGGTCACGTGACCACATTTATTCAACCCAAGAGCGACAAGCATCAAACTTGGTTCATATAATGCAATGGTTATTGCCAAACACGAAAATACCAATGACAGCAATTTTCTCCTGTACTTTGACCTTGACAGCAACCTTTGACCTCGACACACCCACAACGCAGATGCTTATGCAATCCAAATGCGACAAGTATCGAACTTTTTAAAACGCGATCTTTATCTAACTATTCTGCCATCGATTTCCATGCTTCCGCCTTTTTTAACCGATCCCTGTATTCGGCAGCCCACACATCCCATACATTTTTTGAGTCGCACCCCGGCCCCCCCCCCCCCCCCCCCCCTAGAACCGCCCCTGCAGGTGTTTCCACTTGTGAGAAACTCGCTCGTGACAGAAATCACGACTGAAGCTGTTTACATGAAAGTCTGAAGGCTTGCTTGGGACTAGACGTGTTATCATGGAGAATGAGGTGAGTGTCTTACTGATTCGCGGACTAGCGATCCTTTTTCTGACGTATGTTTTTCTCGTCTGTGTGTCTGTATTACCTGAAATAACTCATGTCAGTCCATTGTTCGATTGTGGCATGTCCTAACCCTATAGGCACTGAATACAAAGTTCAAGTTTTGTTTGAAATTGGTTTTGTACTTCAAGTAACGACCAAAAGATGGCAGGTGTGTGTATGGTGTCCCAACAGACTCCACAGGTATTAGATTGTACAGGCTGACCAGCGACTTGGTTGCCACTGTGGTCGTTAAAATGTGAATCGCGGGGGGTGCCTGGATGCCTATGTGAATCCGTCGTGCCTATAGGGCTAATATCAATATTTAAGGATAGTTGGCGCCCCTTTTTCATCTTTTGGCTTTTGTTAGTGTAAAAAGAGCAGTTTTTTTTTTTTTTTTTTTTTTTTTGTATACAAGGTCGAGGCTCGTGAAAGAGCGAACATTAATCACACAGAAAGACAAACCAACCGACACATAAAACATATAACATAGGGAGCGGTAGACAAGATGGGGAGAGAGGGGGAAGGACACAAACACAACATTTGAGAGCAGGGACCGAGAGACATGGAGACATCGAGAGATCTGAGAGAGGGCGAGGGCTTTGGGGGGGGGCGTGGGAAGGGGGCGGTGGGAGAGGTATAAAACATATGGACACTGCCAGGACTTCCAGGAAAGAAGTTGGAATTTCAAACAAGGTGGATCTGGGGTGAATTAGCGGGGGTAGAAAAGATCAAGGTTTTGGATGGGGGAAGATAAGAGATGGTGGTGAACAGCTGTTTTAAAGACCTGGAGGGAGGAGTGGGATTGAAGGGAGTGAGGGAGTTTGTTCCAGAGGCGGGAGAAAAGAGGAATGAAAGAGTGAAGGTGAGCAGAGAGCCGAGATTTCGGCAGTTTAACCATCAGAGGGTTGCTGGCAGATCTTGTGCGACCTGTAGGAATATTTGGGGGACAGAGCACAGAGAGAGCTGGGGGTGCAAGGCCGGAGAGGAGTCGGTAGAAGACAGAAAGACCACCTACCTGCCTGCGGTGAGTGAGTGAAAGGCCCTCAGAGATAGCTTCATCGCGGGAGATTCCAATAATTCTGAAAGCTTTGGTTTCAGCAGCGTGAAGCCGAGCTAGGTGTGAGGCAGGAGCACCGGCCCATAGGGGAGAACAGTATTCCATTGAGCTGCGGATGAAAGCCTTGTATGTGGTGAGGAGCTCAGGTGTGCCGAGGAAGGACTTCGCACGACGGAGGATGCCCAGTCGGCGACTGGCTTTGGAGGCCAGCTTGGAAATGTGGTTTTCCCAAGAAAGATCATGGCAGATAGTGAGACCCAAAATCTTGAGCGACAGAACTTCTTGGAGAGGATTGTTGAGAAAGTAGATGGGAGGGTTGTCCAGTCGATCTTTTCGGAGAGACATAGTAAGAGTGTGAGATTTGTCAGGATTGAAAGACATGTTCCACTTGTTTGACCAGTCTGTGATTTTGTCCAGGTCTTCAGAGAGTGAGGAGGCAGCAGACTGCCGATCTGAGGGAAGAGGAATGGAGCGGCAGAGAGTGGAGTCATCAGCAAAGAGATAGAGAGGATTTTCGAGAGAGTCAGAGAGATCATTGATGAAGACCAGAAAAAGCACGGGGCCCAGAACACTGCCTTGGGGAACTCCAGCCTGAACAGGAAGAGGAGATGAGAGAAACCCATTCAGGGCCACACGTTGACGACGACTAGAGAGGAAGGCCGCCAGCCATGCGTGGAGATTTCCATGGATACCAAAGGAGGAGAGTTTGGTGAGCAGAGCGGGGTGCCAGACCGTGTCGAAGGCACGTGATATGTCGAGGGAGACAGCTCTAATTTCCTGTTTGGCATTGAGGACCTCCATCCATTGTTGAGACAGCAGAAGCAGCATGTCCAGAGTAGAGTGACCTGGTCTGAAACCAAATTGATGATCAGAGATCAAGCCATTGGAGAAGAGGAAAGATTTCATATCCGAAGCAATGATGGATTCCATGACTTTGCTGATAATTGGGAGAAGGCTGATTGGTCTGTAGTTGCTAGGATCTGTTTTTGCACCTTTTTTGTGCAAAGCGGTGATGTTGGCTGATTTCCAAGCAGATGGCAGTTGACCTTGAGCAAAAGAGAGGGTGAAGAGAACAGAGAGAGGGTGAGATAGAGCAGCAGAGCAGGATTTTAGGACCCGTGGGCTGATGCCGTCGGGTCCAGTTGCAGAATCAGAGTCGAGGGTTGACAGAAACTTTTCCACCTTGTCAGGAGGAAAGGACACGGAGTCCAGGAGCAGCAGGGTACGACTGGGTATGGTGGGTACAGAGAGGGATGGGTTTGGGACACAAGATTTAGAGGCAAACACAGAGTTGAGGCATTCAGCTTTTTCACGTGCGGAGTCAGCTGTGTAGCCGTTTGAGGTAAGGGAGGGGATGGAGGGGGAACAAACACCAGAAACGGATTTGACCAGACGCCACCAGGATTTGGAAGAGGGAGACAGATAAGAGAGTTCGGTCTTGAGAATGGAGAGATATTGTTTCCTGGCTCTCCTGAGGGTGGACACACACTTGTTTCGGGCTTTGTGAAAGGAAATGAGATTTCCTTCCGTTGGATTTGCTTTCCAGGAGACGAAGGCAAGTTGTTTCTGGGCAACAGCCTCACCACAAGATTCCGTGTACCATGGACGGGAGGAAGGGTATGACAACTGAAGACGAGATGGGATAAATCTGTGCATGAGAGAGAGCAATTTACTTTGGAAGAATTCCCAGGATGAGTTGATGTCAGAGGTGGTAGAGATGGGAGACCAGTCCAGATGATTGATGGCTGCTTGAAGACCGTGCCAGTTGGCCTGAGTGAAATGCCAGACTCGTCGACGCTGAGCAGGCTCCCTGAGGATGGTCAGAGAGATGTCCACTTTAACAAGGACATGATCAGATGATCCGATCGGAGCAGAAGAAGAGCAGCAGACATTTTCAGGGAAGTTAGTCATAACCAAGTCCAGAAGAGAAGATGTTCCGTTGACTGAGATCCGGGTCGGGAAATTGACAGATTGTGTCAGTCCCAGTGAGTCGCAGAAGTCCTTTGCTGAGGAGCCATGGCTGGTGAGAGAGGTACCCACACCCAGCCAACTGGCATGATGACAGTTGAAATCACCACATATGAGGAAGAGAGAGTTGGGATGAGTAGATAGAAGTTGGTCCATATCATCAGACAGCGAGATGTAGATGGAGTCATCACTGTTTGGTGGACGGTACAACACACATATGAACAAGAGGTGGGAGCGAAGGGGAAGCCGTAGCCAGAGGTATTCCTGGGGGTGAGGTGGAGAGAGTGCAGTGCAGGGCGAGTGAGGAAGAGAGTTTTTGATAAAGATAGCAACCCCGCCTCCAGGACGAGGCTCAGGTCTATCATACCGGAGGAGGGAGTAGCCCGGGAGAGATACTATGGAATCAGAGACATCATAAAGGAGGAAAGTTTCTGTTAAGCAGATCACGTCTGGTTTGACAGAAGCAACCTGTATGGAGAGATCAGTTAAGTTTGAACGAAGGCCCCGGATGTTTGAGGTCCATACCGTTAATGAAGAGGAAGGGGGAGCATCAGATACAGAACAGGGGGGAGGAGGGGTAGGGTAAGATGTGGAAGAGGTGGAAGAGGTAGGGAGAGCTGTTGAAGGTGTGTCAGAGATTTCAGAATAGCTCGGAGAAAGGGAAGGATGGGGCGGACAAAAGGTTTGATGGTGATTGGGTGAGCCACAATGAGGTGTTATTTGAGGAGGGGGAAGAGCGAGGCAGAAGGTTGGGGGAGATGGAGGTGAGAGTTTGAAGGGGGAAGAAGCGGGGAGGACGCTTTGAGGAGGGGGAGTGAGAGGGGGGAAATTGAGAAGCAATGAGGGTGGGGAGATTTGAAGGGGAGGGGTGAGGGGGAAGTTTGGGAGGGAAGGGGCAAGGGGAGGGATTTGAAGGGGATGGGATATGGGGGAGATTTGGAGGGGAGGGTTGAGGCAGGAGTCTAGGAGGGGAGGGGCGAGGGGGCGTCTTGGCGGGGAGGGGTGAGGGGGTCGTTTAGGAGGGAGGGGGCAAGGGGGGAGATTTGAAAGGGATGGGTGATGGGGAAGATTTGGAGGGGAGGGGTGATGGGGAAGATTTGGAGGGGAGGGGTTATGGGGAAGATTTGGAGGGGAGGGGTGAGATTGGATTTTTGAAAGTGTACGATTTATGGGAAACGAACATTTATTGCAAAATGAGTTGCTTGTGACCTTCGAGTTAAAAATACGTTTAAGGACGCTGGATGGAGGATGGAGTGCAGGAGAGTTTAGGGAATGTAGAAAAAAGGCACTATAGGAGATGGATATTTTTTTTGGGATGAATTGATTTGGTGAGCAAGTCGAAAGCAGCCTTTTAAAGAAGAAGAAGAAAAAGGTGTTATAAAATATGACAGAATACATAACTTGAGGGGAAAGTGTAAACATTGAAGGTTAATGAGTGAAAACTATCTGGGGAAATGGGGGAGAAACACGTGGTCGAAGAACGAACGAACGAATAAGAATGAATAAACGAATGATAACAGAGAAGGAAAATGTTTTTTTTTTTTTTTGTTTGTTTTTGTTTTTTTTTGAGTTGAGATTTACACAAGGAAGTAGGTAGGCTATGGGTGAAAAGCCTGGGAATACAGAGAACGAAAGTTATTGGATCACAAAAGACGGACCGCTGAGATAAAAAAACAAAGCCTCAAGGTTGTACAGTGCACACTGTACAAGGCCTCAAGACACGACACGGCAAACAGACGATCAATTTATGAAAGATAAACACCGAGAAACAACCAAAGTTGCACACAATAACTTCACACCCCGAAAGATAAATACAGTTTCGACAAAATACAATTGTGAACAGACTTAACTTCGAAAAACGTGGAGACCGTGTGGAGCTTCGAAAATCCCTGCCGCCGTCTCCAAGATCTCGCGAGAGTCTCAAGCGGGGGTTTGCATGAATAGTCTGCTCGAGAACGACACCAAATTCAGTTTGCTTTATTTTTCTATTTCAGATTTGTTTCGTGTGTTCGATGAAAGGTGATGGTGCGCTCAAACAGATCAAGGATGACAAACAGTGGGCAAGAGTGAAAAATGCCGCGGATCGACGAAAGTGCCTGCAAACGGACATGTTTCAAGAAACGACCGAACGGATTCGAAATTGCCGAGACATTTCATACTTGCGATACCATTCCGCCTGTCTAAGCAAATTCAGTGCTGTAAAAAAACGCAAGGCTGAGGATGAAAGTAGCAAACCGTCCAGCCCAGCTAAAAAGACACGGTCATTGTCTGGCATGTTAAAATCCACTCCTCGAGGTGTAATAGTGGAGAAACGCTGCGTTTTCTGTTCAAAAGAAAAGAAACGATCCAAGTGTGGACAATCATTTGAACCTTTGAGTGCGATGTTAACTATGAATGGTAGCAAAACAGTTGTGGCCTGCGCAAGAGCGAACCCAAATTCTGCTTCCAGTCAGAAAATTCTGGCGCTTGCTAGAGGTACGGACGCCCTTGTGGCTCCTGAGGGCATGTACCACAATACATGTCGCTTGAAATTCCTTCGGAATTCCGGTGCAGAAAACGGTGGCGGCTACGATTTCGCTGCACCGTCAGCTGTTCATAAGGTAGCATTTGACGCAATGAAAGGCTTCATAGACTCGCAAGTTGTGGCAAAGCGTAATCCCGTCCTTGTTGCATCTGTAATGGAGTTATACAGATCAGAATATTTGGCCAACGGTGGGATTTCCGAGGATATAGAAGGATACACCACACAGAAATTACTCGATAAGATAAAAAAAACACCTACAAGGACAACTTATGCCACGGGAAAGAGTCGAACAAAACAGGAAATTTCATTTACGCGCCATCTCTCAGTTTTGCTGACGCAGTCGCGGCTCTGAAAAACACCAGTCGAGATGAACAGGAGGTACGATCCACTGCAATGCTACTACAACAACACAACATGCATTTTAAAGGCCATTTTCCCTGCTAGAGCGGGGGTTAGCCTTGCGGTCCCCATGACAATCTTCTCCATTTTGCCCTATTTTCTGCATCTCTCCTTGTTAACCCCCTTGCCCGCATTTCTTCTTCCACCATCTTTAGCCAAGTCTTTCTCGGTCTTCCCCGTCTTCTACTTCCTTCTACATTCATTTCCATCACTCTTCTCAACCAGTCACTTTCATCCTTCCTCAACACATGACCAAACCATCTCAACCTGTTCCTCTTCACAGCATCAATCACAGGCTCTATTCCCATCATCTTTCGCAATTCATCATTTGTCTTCCTCTCTCTCAACGATACTCCACACATCCACCGAACCATTCGCATTTCCACCCTTTCCAACCTTCGTTGCTGCTCTACGTTCATTACCCATGTCTCGCTCCCATAAATCATAACACTTCTCACACATGCAGCATACACCTTTCCCTTCAGCTTCAACGACACTCCCCTCATCATCAGCACGCCACCCAGTTCCCGAAACTTCTTCCATGCACATCTCACTCGAGCAACCGTTGCCGAGTCTGATCCACCTTCTCCATTCAGCATGTCTCCGAGGTAGCAAAATGTTTTCACACCTTCCAGCTTCACGCCGTCTCCAAGATCCAACTCAACATTTCCTCCATCTGCAGCGCCCTCTGTGCACACCTTACATTTGAATGTAGCTGCCACACTGGTTAATGACCCTCTCAGACCACTACATTTTTGATGAACCCACTCAGCGCACATTGTACATTGAATGGAGTTCACTCCGACACCCATCCTACACACAGCGCAGGGCCACTTCCCAGTTCTTTCCACCTCACCACATGCTTTACCACTTGCCATCACCTTCGTCTTTCCGATATTCACCTTCAGACCTTTTGTCTCCATACATTCCTTCCACTTGTTCATCTTTTCCTTCAGTCCATCCATACTTTCCGCAATCAACACCAGATCATCTGCATACAACAACTCCCACGGTAAACCCTCCTTTACGTTCTGAGCCAGCACCTCCATCACAGCTACAAATAGTAGTGGACTTAGTACCGACCCCTGATGCACTCCCACCTTCACCTCAAACTCACCACTGTTCCCGTCCTTCGTCCTTACAGCTGTGCGCGCTCTTTTGTAAGAGCGGAAATTCTCCCAATGGAGAAGACCAAAATTCCCAGCCATACAACCATTGATTCTTTGAAGAAAAACGCCCCGGAAATACCTCCGCTGACGAAACTTTTCTACAAAACCCTACTTTCTGGAGTCGGCGACACACCATCAGCCGCTAAGAAAAGGAAGTGTGAAGCGCTCTCATCAGATGCAGTATACACTGTATCACAGGGGAATGTGAAACCTTGGAAAACCACAGCGCTTGGTATTGGGTTTTCTTCGATGTTGGGAAGCAAGAGTGCACTAACAGTACTGCATAGACTTGGACATTCTGTGAGCGACGATGAGTGCAAAAGACTGATTTCCGAAATCGCCTACACCTGTGCTTCAAAGGAGAAGGAGACGCCGGCGGGACTGCTGACCGATTCACAACTTGCAACTGGTATGTATATAATACTTCAGTAAATATGATTATAAACATCTGACTATAAGTAATTTATATTGTATAAATAATCCTATATATTCATATATGATAAAATATGTCTCTGAAATTAGGGTCGAATGAGAAAGAACGTGATGAATATTATATTCGGTTGAATGCGCTAAAACCTGAGACAGTCCACAGCCCATATTATTCAGGCAGGATATAATTATTTCTAAATTTCTGCTTCAGGTACAGCCTGGGACAACTTCGACTTGAACGTGGAAACCCTGGATGGCAAGAACAATCTACACGTGACCGTGGGTATAGCTTACCAGAATCAACACGTGCCAAGATGAACAACCCACCGAAATCATTGCTGGACCATCAAGGGAGACGTCAAATCTCAGTGGGAGAGCCAGGAGAACGTTTGAAGGTATTGTGAAAGAGTGCCCCGCTTTCCGTTTAAATTTGCGAGCAGCCAAATTCCCACTGTCGACAAATGACAGCGACAACTATATTGGAGCGCGCGCATTGGATATTTTGTGGGTGATCAAGTCCATGTATGAAACGGTACCCCAGTTCAATGGATTTTACTCTTTCTTCGTGGAAGATCGCCTTCCAATGACAGTGATAGCCTATATGGACCCCATAAATGAGTCTCCAACACTTAGCAAAGTCGTCCAGGTGACCATGGAACAATCCCTTAAAGTGGCTGAAGAAACTGGTCAAATATGGAACCCAGTCACGTACGATCTGAACGTTGCCATGAAGGCGTTCGCCATTCAAGCTCTCCGTGCACCCACATTTGATAAGCTCATCATTTTACTGGGCAACTTCCACATAGAACTAGCATTTTTCGGTGCTGTTGGAACTTATATATCTGATTCCGGTTTGGAATATCTGTTGACCGAGGGCGATGTTCTTGCCGAGGGTTCTTTGAATGGATTCGTGAAGGGTAAATTTTATAACCGATGTACCCGCATTCACCAGATAACAGCTGGGGTCCTGGAGCAGTTACTGTATGAACGGTTCCTCTCAGACCGAAGTGATCAGTATGAAGTACTCGCCGAGATAATGTCGTCAGATTTACATGATGCGAACAAGCTGCTCAAACTGTCTACACAGGAATGTTTCCATCGGCTTGTCAGTGACTACGAGCAGTATTTTCATGAGACCATGAACGGCTCCCTAGGCAAGACAGCGGCATATTGGGCTGTGTACGTCTATCTCATCAATCGCATTTACCGAGAGCTGCAAAGGGCTGTACGAACCAACGATGTCGACCTGTATGTGACAGTTCTGCCTCATCTGATGGACATTTTCATCGCATTGAACAGACCAAATTATTCTCGGTGGGGTTCACTCTATCTGGACAAGCTGCGTCACCTAGATTCAGCTGCAATGGATGTACTGAAAGCCGGTGCCTTCAGCACAAAACGTACGAATAAGTCGTACTCCCGCAGTGCGATTGACCTAACTTTGGAGCAAACAGCGAATCGCGACGCCGCATCTGCAGCCTCCGGAGTCGTTCACTTCGCAAATTCGGAGAAGGCTTTTCGGCGGTGGTGTGTCAGCCTTACCCAACGTAGCATGGCCGTAACTGAGTTGAAAGAGATGTGTGGAATCCAAAGGGGAGAAACACCGGCAAACCAGTTGCGCACACAACGTCTGCGGAAAGACAAAGAAAGCACCGACCGTCTCAAGCAGAAGTTCATTGAAACATGCAACCCCTTCGATGCCGCCACACCAGACACCCACGTCAACTTGGCTACGGGAGAAAGTGCCGTAGAGGCGACGACCACCTACCTCACCACAACTCTTCAACAGGGAAAAGCAGCTAGATCGGAGTTTCTGTTTGAGTGCGCAGAAGACGGAGCAAGGTTTGTAAAAACGGTGAAGCGCATCAAAGTGCAAAACTTCGCATCCGAGAACGCTCGAAAAGCGACCAAACGTGAAAAAGTTGGTACCGAAGGTGTGAGAGAGGCCTTCGCTCACATACTGGCGATGGATGCGGTACAAGAATCTATCGACCTCCGAGATCTACTAAGCCATCCAATCACCCCGATTCCCCTGTCAATCGCACACAGTGATGGGTCAGTGACGAAGACGACGAAGTCAGCGCTCACGAAAGTTCTGGAAAGAAAACAGAAAGAACCTTCCAGCGACATGGACATCTCCCTCTCAGTGAGGCCATCGGTATATCTCGTTGATGGTGGCCTTATTCTTTACGAGGTTTTGACTCGCCACAAACAATCAATGTATCGCTCAATAGCTAGAGATATAATGGTGCACATTTGTTCGCACGCCGGTACCGCAATTGAGGTGCACCTGCTTCTTGACAAGTACGTGACGCCATCAATAAAAGATCTGGAGAGGAGGAACCGGGGTGGTGGACATGAGGATTTTGTGATAACAGGGCCAGAACAGAGGCAAACGAAGAATGGCAGTGAACTCCTGAAAAACTATCATTTCAAGAATGCATTTCTGAAATTCATGATGGAAGAAGTCCAGAACGAGCAGTACGCTAGTATCATTGACCGCAAAACCGTGTATGTTTCCCACGGGGGAAGTTGTATAGAACTAAAGGTGAACAGTAAGGGGTTGCTGGTGGTGTCCGTTCCCTCACAGTATCAAGGCCAACATGAAGAGGCAGACACTTTAATTGCTTATCATGCCGTGACGGCGATGTCAGGTGACATAACCGTGCGCTCCTCGGACACTGATGTTTTAGTGATACTGTTGCCAATCGCTGCAAAGCATCCCCACCGCATAATGCTAGACTACGGAAGCGTAAACAGTCGCCGCTTCATCAGCGTGTCTGAAATTGCACACGTACTGGAGGACAGGGAAGCCGGTGCAACAGAGGCTGTCGTTGGTTTTCACGCCCTAACAGGATGCGACTACACATCAGCGTTCTACAGAAAGGGTAAACAGAAACCCTTTGAAATAATGGAGAAAGGGCATGTCAAGGCTTTGCAGTCTTTGTGTGATGACGAAATGGATGTCGTGGGGTTGGAAAGATTCGTTTGCCACGTGTACGGCAATAAAAGCGCCAAATGTGTTGATGAGGCGCGAGCAGAGGCCTTTTTCAAGATGGTAGGGGCGGGAAAGTTCTCTGACCAAGTGAGGAAGATGAACTGTGCTTCGCTGCCGCCGTGCAGGAGAACCCTTCTGCAGCATCTCCATAGGGCTCACTATGTCTCCTTGATGTGGAAATCGGCTTCGAAAGCGAATCCAAAGGCCGGAATGTATCCCACCAACTATGGCTGGGAAGTGGATGCAACTGGCAACTACACATTCCAGTGGTTTCTCAGACCTGTACTGCCTGAAGAGCTGAAAAAGCCTGCTGCCCCAGAGACTGAGGAGTTTGTAGAGGATCCCTACGAATGCGACACAGACGTGGAGGACGAGGCCGACCGAGACCAGCCCATAGACACGCTCACCTGATAGTGATGGTGAACCCTGGAGTGGGGATAGTGGGAGCGAATCCGAAACGGAGTGATCAACACAGTTTATACACTGTGATCAATGCGGCAGGAACCTTATGCTTATGGAACTACTGTCAATACAGTCCGTACCATATTCGGATAAACTGAGTAGGTTGGGATTTGCTTGTCGGTATTGGTTTTGGATGACGTCATTGTTGGTATCGCCACATAATATTTCCATATTTTTGGGTTAGCATTTAAAATTGACGGTTAACGGTACTCGCTATTTGTTTTTGTTTGATTATTGGTCACCGGTAATTGATTCAAACCACTTCCTCTTTCCTCTTATTCAATACGGCCAGTGAGAGTTGAATCGCTTTTGGATATGTACGTCATGTTACAGACGTTGACCAGCGATTGAAATCCGGAAGTAGGTTGCCCGCATCCGGGTCGCTCAAGTGGGTCAAGGTCAAATTAGGCCTACAGGAGAACATATTGCTGTCATTGGTATTTTTGTATTTGAAAATATCTCCATATCGCGTTTTAAAAAGTTCGATACTTGTCGCATTTGGATTGCATAAGCATCTGCGTTGTGGGTGTGTCGAGGTCAAAGGTTGCTGTCAAGGTCAAAGTACAGGAGAAAATTGCTGTCATTGGTATTTTCGTGTTTGGCAATAACCATTGCATTATATGAACCAAGTTTGATGCTTGTCGCTCTTGGGTTGAATAAATGTGGTCACGTGCCCTATTTAAAAAGCTGCTGTTCTCGAAAATGTACAGTATAAAATTGCTGTCACGGTACTTTTGGTGAACTACGGTCCCTACCAAATGTCATGGTGCAATTAGTTTCCTTGTCGCTGTTGGGTTGAATAAGTGCATTTTTGGTGACCCGAAAAGGTCACCTGTAGGCCTAAGGTACAGGCTATGATCCGGCAGCAATCCCGACCTTCAGTCAGTGATGGACGATCAACCACCTCATGTAATGAAACCTTCTGTCTCTTTCCGGTTGAACAAATTTCGCTGGCGCTCGGTCTAATAAACACAAAATAAGGGGAGCGGTAGACAAGATGGGGAGAGGGGGGGGGAGAGGACACAAACACAACATTTGAGAGCAGGGACATCGAGAGAACTGAAGGAGGGAGAGGGCTTGGGGGGAGGTGGGAGAGGTAAAAAAACATATGGACACTGCAAGGACTTCCAGGAAAGAAGTTGGAATTTCAAAAAAGTGTATCTGGGGTGAAATAGCGGGGGTAGAAAAGATCAAGGTTTTGGATGGGGGAAGATAAGAGATGGTGGTGAACAGCTGTTTTAAAGACCTGGAGGGAGGAGTGGGATTGAAGGGAGTGGGGGAGTTTGTTCCAGAGGTGGGAGAAAAGGGGAATGAAAGAGTGAATGTGAGCAGAGAGTCTTGATTTTGGCAGTTTAACCATCAGAGGGTTGCAGGCAGATCTTGTGCGACGTGTAGGAATATTTGGGGGACAGAGCACAGAGAGAGCTGGGGGAGCAAAGCCAGAGAGGAGTCGGTAGAAGACAGAAAGACCACCAACCTGCCTGCGGTGAGTGAGTGAAAGGACCTCGGAGTTACCTTCATGGCAGGAGATTCCAATGATTCTGAAAGCTTTGGGTTATGCTCCCTTTGTACATCATGAATGTCTTGTATCCATTATTAAAGCAATTTACTTTGCTGATAGAATGAACGTTAGGACATAGGCAAAAGGGAATTACATGCAGCACTGAGGTAAAGTCTATAAGCTGGGTACTTTAGTAATGGCCGACCGATGACCAAAGCACTATGAGAATGTGCATACCTAGTACGTGAACAACTTACCACAACGACGTGTATTCTTGTAAGTTTAAGTGCCAGGTTTCTAAAGATTAAAAAGTTTTATTTTTGCAATCCTGGAACCGTGTGCATACGTAGTTTGAGAGGTGAAATTGCATGAAGTGAAATTAGTAATCCGACATGCATCGAGTTGAACCACTCAGTTATTCATAGGGGATGGCGGAGTGAAAGGTCTTTCTCACCAATGGGAAATAACACGTGATAGCCAAGAAGATGAATTAAACTTCAGGTTCTACATGAATTGACTGTGTTTTGCACTATTTTCATTTCACAATTTATACTGTAATTTAGTTTCCTGGTGCTTACAGTTACACCACCACAAACGCATACTCATAGGATCGATCGGTTTTAGCGACCACCACATAACCTAGCAGCAAGTCCTGGGTTCTGACTGCTCCCTGGCTGACCACATATGGTTTAATTCCAGCAAAAATCTTTATTTTGACTCTTAATTCAAGTTTCTGAGGTCAGAAATATGATGCAGAGATGGTAAATACACAAATGGCCTTTCGTTGCCTTTTCATATCTTCCCACTTGACACTAAGTAGCCAACCCACATAGCTACAAACCATGTACATGTACTTTGGTTGGCTCACACACCTAAGGTGAAGATGGTTCCACAAATGGGATAAGAGGAGGATTATGTAGAGAAGCATAAAAAATAATCATATTACAAATAAAGGACTTTGTGAAATCCTTTATTTTGAATAATCGTTGGTGTCATAAACACAGGTGTTTTCACACTCAAGGGTATTTTTTAATTCAGATCCGACTCGCATACATTAATCGAGAAAAGAAAGGAAACTGGAAAGAGTTTCTTCTGACTTTACAATGCACACCCACATCAAAATACCACTGTGCTCACGAGAAAGCCAGTGGTCGGGTGGCATGTAAAATCTTGCGCACAGCATGTGCTAGGCCAGCAGGAAAGCTGGTGAGCCTGTCGGTGCCAGCAGGTGACGCACTGGTATACACGGCATTCCAGAGCAGACCGTGGAATAATTGCCCAGGAGTTGGTTCTGTGGGCATTTTTGGGTCGAGCTCACCTCCGTTTAGCCATTGAGCACTCCTTGCGGTCACGGCTATTAACTTCCAATCTGTGGATGTCGGAAGTGTTGATGTGGCCGATAAGACGTCGGTTGGCTCACACACCTGCGGGAATTGGCATTGCAAGTTACAATACAAATGTCAAACTCAAAATCCCTTCAACAGGACGTGATGTTGCCGAAGCCGAGAGGAGAGACAATGAACGATTATGAAGTACCGAGCAGTGAGACGTGACGGCACACAAACATTGCCCGAATATGAAATGCTGAAAAGGACATTCCTCCACCTTGTACCTGCAGAATGAATTTTTCAGACGCAGAGTGCATGTTCCAGCGACTCCGAGAAAAGGCAAATACTGAAGCCAAGAAAGCCATTTGATTGTAGCTTTGCTTTTCCAGCTGCCGATCCTAAATGAGAACACGATATTGTTAATGTCTGTTTGGAGAGGAGTCAACTGCCATAAACTAAGCTGAGCTGATAACACATCATGCTTGCCCCTTCCCCATCACAACACAAGGAGGAGCTGCTCGGGCTATGGTTATTGACAAGGCCCTGCTCACCTTCTGGGTGATGCTTATGAACTGCTGAGCATGGTGTTCTGAAAACAAGTTAACACCCATGTATCTCAATGCACTCTTTAGCTGAGCCAAACTCAACCAATGGCCACACACTGATGGGAAAGCCAGCTCTGCCCACTGATCATCCCCTGGGAGGAGCTGGTACTTTGCCGCCTGCAGCTATACAGGACAGGAACAAAGAAGCAGTTCTAAAGGAGGTGGACAAAGTCCAAGTATCAACATGGGAAGAGTTTAAGTGACATACCTTATGAACGTTTGCAGTGTAAGAATGATAATGCTGTATTTATAACTATCTCTGTTGTTTTAGTCATTCTTATCTACCACCCATTAATTATATGTCCAATTGGCCAAAGGTAAAGAGGGGAGGGAAAATGTAAAGCGAGCTGTTAAATTGGTAAAAATAATGTGAAGAAAAGAAAGAGGAAGCAGATCACTCAGAAGATCTCTCTTGATCCTCCGAATGACCTGTTTCTAAAAAGCTAAGAATCATTCCGGATCAGTCTGTGCTTTTGTCAATTTTATGTTCTCCATTTGTGTCCATTGTTCTTTGTATTGAGTGCTACCCAAATGACACATTCCCAAGTACTCCCTTTTTTCAGATTATTATGATTTCCCACCCTCCCCCCTCTCCCTCACCTCTTTTTGTTTGTTACTTGTTGCTTAGTTTGTAAAAATAGGACCACTGGACCTGTAGCTTATCTGGACCCTGGCCTAATGTTGTGACCCAAATTTGGTAGCATTCTGACCAGTGGGTCTGGAGAAGAAAATTCTTGAAGGAATGTATGCGATTTTCCAAAAAATTGACTAAGATGGCCATTTTGACACACTTCTGGTCAAGTGATCGGCATGATCTCCGCAACTTACCAACCATACCCTGGCCTAATGTTGTCATCCAAATTTGATAGCATTCTGACTGGTGGGTCTGGAGAAAAATATTTTTAAAATAATTTACTAAATCCACCATTTTTATACACTTCTGATTACGTGACCAGAATACAAACAACAACAGGCATTTTAAGGCCATTTTCCCTGCAAGAGCGGGGGTTAGCCTTGCGGTCCCCATAAAATTTTTCCATTTTGCCCTATTTTCTGCATCTCCCCTTGTTAACCCCCTTGCCCGCATTTCTTCTTCGACCATCTTTAGCCAAGTCTTTCTCGGTCTTCCCCATCCTCTACTTCCTTCTACATTCATTTCCATCACTCTTCTCAACCAGTCACTTTCATCCTTCCTCAACACATGACCAAACCATCTCAAACTGTTTCTCTTCACAGCATCCATCATAGGCTCTATTCCCATCATCTTTCGCAATTCATCATTTGTCTTCCTCTCTCTCAACGATACTCCACACATCCACCGAACCATTCACATTTCCACCGTTTCCAGCCTTCGTTTCTGCTTTACGTTCATTACCCATGTCTCACTCCCATAAATCATAACACTTCTCACACATGCAGCATACACCTTTCCCTTCAGCTTCAACGACACTCCCCTCCTTGACAGCACGCCACTCAGTTCCCGAAACGTCTTCCATGCACATCTCACTCTAACAACCGTTGCCGAGTCTGATCCACCTTCTCCATTCAGCACGTCTCCTCGGTAACAAAATGTTTTCACACCTTCCAGCTTCACGCCGTCTCCAAGATCCAACTCAACATTTCCTCCATCTGCAGCTCCCTCTGTGCACACCTTACATTTGAATGTAGCTGCCACACTGGTTAACGACCGTCTCAAACCACGACATTTTTGATGAATCCACTCAGCGCACATTGTACATTGAATGGAACTCACTCCGACACCCTTCTTGCACACAGCACACGGCCACTTCCCAGTTCTTTCCACCTCACCACATGCTTTTCCACTTGCCATCACCTTTGTTTTTCCGATATTCACCTTCAGACCTTTTGTCTCCATACATTCCTTCCACTTGTTCATCTTATCCTTCAGTCCATCCATACTTTCTGCAATCAACACCAGATCATCTGCAAACAACAACTCCCACAGTAAACCCTCCTTTACGTTGTGAGCCAGCACCTCCATCACAGCTACAAATAGTAGTGGACTTGGTACCGACCCCTGATGCACTCCCACCTTCACCTCAAACTCACCACTGTTCCCGTCCTTCGTCCTTACAGCTGTGCGTGCTCTTTTGTACATTGCCATCACTATTCTGATCAACCATTCCTCCACTCCTAACTTCCTCAATGCCCATGTCACTACTTCAGAATGAGCATTGAAATCCCGTTTCCAGTCAGGAGCGAAACCTTACTGCAAAATTTCAGCCGGATCGGTCCAGCAGTTTGGCCGGAAAAGGATGGACACATCGTGCACAATGACAAATCTTATCTGGAATTCCAATTCCAAATAAGCTAAAATTCCCTGGAACAAGTAAATGCGGACTATATTAGCAAAACAATTTCCAACTAGACTTGTCAAATACCCATTGAATGCCCAATTTTTGTCACAAATTTGATACACTGGTTAATATGCGATTAATAAGCTATAATTCACAATAACAATCAGACACTTACATGTAGCGTTGCACGATCTGACAGTGATAGCGACACGTAAAGGGCAGACAGAGACTGATTAAACGTGGATAGGTACCTTACGAGCCTTTCGACTAGCAAAGTCACAAATTAAGTCAGAGAAGTCAATAGCACGAAGTAATTCATATTTAATTGACAAGAGAACAAGACAGGTCATCTGACATTGTGTCATAGCTGTGCACAAGCGGTTTTATGAGTTTGAGCTTGAAAAATGGGCGTTCACCACTGCAGTTTGTAATTATCAACACAAGGTAGATGCGCCGAGTGATCATGATGTTCGGAAAAGTGGAACATCAGTCGTTAAGGTGTGTGTGAACTGTGAAACCTCCTGTTATGACAATAGGTTGTGCATCGAAATGCTGTTCATTTTTTAAGTAAACATTGCTGTCAAATTGTACATCTTGCAAATCTTCTTTATCTCCAGGTTTCCTGCAAATATGCCAAGGCGCCCATGTACACCTGATATTGGTCTCTTGTAACTAACTACACACAGTGGTATTCCATCTGGGCCATGACCAGTCCAAACATATGCATACATGATGAGCAGTTTTCCATCTCAGGTAGACATGAGTGTTCTGATCACCCTCCACCAATAAAGTAAGACTTGAAAATAAACAGTTCCCATCACCAAAATATCTCCTTGACAAAATCTCTGATTGTTCGGAGCAGTAAATGTCGACTTTTTACATCAAACGGAACTTCTACACAACAAATATTATCCTTCACAACAACAACAACAACAACAACAACAACAACAACTACACATACAATAAGAGGATCGCTCTGGAAAAAGAAATATTACCTTGAACATATTACTTTCAGAACAACAACTACACCTCGAATAACAGGATTGACGGAGAAAGAAGCTGTCAAGGCCTGAAGGCCAAAAGCCTGAGAGTGAGGCCCATACGTGCTATGGCCTTCTCAAGGCCTGTGATGGCTATCGGCTGCAACCTTTCAATATATATTTGATAATCCTTGCTTTACCTAAAGGGAAAACTGAAATGGAAGGCATAACGATTGTGAATAATGTATAACGCTTCCGTAGATGGCTTGGGCCAACCCGGGCAGGAACATGGTGGCCGAGGTCAGCTGTGCAGCCAATGGGTGTAAGGCAGTCCTTCAATGATCTGCCCACCGATTTACTAATACATAGTCCGTCCGTACATCCAAACATCCAATTAAAAAACACAGTTCGGCTATTTAGTATATACAGTCGTAGCCAAAAATATTGGCAACCTTGCACTTTTTTCACATAACTCACAATTTTCTCGAAAAATAAGTTGAAATTGACAAAAGTATTTGTTCTCCACAATTCTTGATTTCACTGTTAATATTACAGAACCTTTGTTTTTGATTCAGAACTTAATATATCCTTTTAAATCAGAAAATATAAAGAAATGGCATTGACAAAATTATTGACACCCCAGACTTAACATTTGGAAGCACAGCCTTTGGACAAAATAACTACAGTCAAGCGCTTCCTATAGCCATGAATGAGCTTCCTACACCTCTCTACTGGCAGTTGGGCCCACTCTTCTTGTGCAAACTGCTCCAGTTCTCCCAGATTTGAAGGGTGCCTTCTCCCAACTGCTGTTTTCAGATCACCCCACAGGTGTTCAATGGGATTTAGATCTGGACTCATTTCTGGCCACTTCAGAACAGTTCAGCATTTTGTCTTGAACCATTCTTGGGTACGTTTTGAAGTGTGTTTGGGATCATTGTCCTGCTGCAAGACCCATGACCTTCGACGGAAACCCAGCTTTCTGACACTGGGTTGAACATTGCGCTCCAAAATGCCTTGGTAATCTCCTGATTTCATGATGCCATGCACACATTCAAGGTACCCAATGCTAGAGGCAGCACAGTAACCCCAAAACATCACTGAACCTCCTCCATGTTTAACTGTAAGGAAGGTGTTCATTTATTTGAAGGCTGAATTTTGTTTTCTGTAAACATAGAGATGATGTGCTTTACCAAAAAGCTTTCATTTGGTCTCATCTGTCCACAGGACATTCTCCCAGAAGGATTTTGGCTTGTTCAGGTGTGTTTTGGAAAACACCAGTCAGGCTTTCTCATGTCTCTCACTCAGCGGTGGGGTCCTCCTGGGTCTCCGACCATAGAACCCCCTTTCATCGAGTTGGCGACAAATGGTGCAAGTTGAAACTGTCGGACCTTGTGTCTGAAGGTCAGTTTGAATCTGTTTGGCAGTTGATCGAGGTGCCTTCTCCACCATTGGAACAATCCTTCACTGCAATGTTCGATTAAGTTTTCTCTTGCGGCCACGTCCAGGGAGGTTGGCTACAGTGCCATGGGCCTTAAACTTCCTGATAACATTGGGTACGGTGGACACAGGAACATCAAGATCTCTGGAGATGGACTTGTAGCCTTGAGATTGTAATTGCTTGGCTACAATTTTGTGTCTAACCTTCTCAGACAATTCTCTGGTTTTATTTCCTTTCTCCATTCTAATTGTGGTACACACAGTGACACAAAACAGCAGAATGACTCCTTTTCTCTATTCAAACTGGTTGAATGAGTGGATTTTTTTTATATTGCAGGCACCTGCTACTCCCCACAAGTGAGTTCATTTCAAAAGTAAAGGAGAATTACCTGCTTGAAGTCTAATTATTTCTAACAACTTCTAAAAGTTGAATTACCTGCTTGAGGTCTAATTATTTCTAACAACATCTAAGAGACTGGAAAACCCTCCCATCTACTTCCTCAACAATCCTCTCCAAGAAGTTCTGTCGCTCAAGCTTTTGGGTCTCACTATCTGCCAAGATCTTTTTTGGGAAAACCACATTTCCAAGCTGGCCGCCAAAGCCAGTCGCCGACTGGACATCCTCCGTCGTGCAAAGTCCTTCCTTGGCACACCTGAGCTCCTCACCACATACAAGGCTTTCATCCGCAGCTCAATGGAATACTGTTTCCCCCTCTGGGCCGGTGCTCCTGCCTCACACCTAGCTCGGCTTCACGCTGTTGACACCAAAGCTTTCGGAATCATTGGAATCTCCTGCGATGAAGCGAACTCCGAGGGCCTTTCACTCACTCACCGCAGGCAGGTTGGTGGTCTTTCTATCTTCTACCGACTCCTCTCCGGCCTTGCTCCCCCAGCTCTCTCTGTGCTCTGTCCCCCAAATATTCCTACAGGTCGCACAAGATCTGCCAGCAACCCTCTTATGGTTAAACTGCCAAAATCTAGGCTCTCTGCTCACCTTCACTCTTTCATTTCCCTTTTCTCCCGCCGCTGGAACAAACTCCCCCACTCCCTTCAATCCCACTCCTCCCTCCAGGTCTTTAAAACAGCTGTTCACCACCATCTCTTATCTTCCCCCATCCAAAACCTTGATCTTTTCTACTCCCGCTAATTCACCCCAGATACACTTTTTTGAAATTCCAACTTCTTTCCTGGAAGTCCTTGCAGTGTCCATGTTTTATACCTCTCCCACCTCCCCCCAAACCCCCTTCCTCCCACAGTTCTCTCGATGTCCTTGCTCTCAAATGTTGTGTTTGTGTCCTTCCCCCTCTCTCCCCATCTTGTCTACCGCTCCCCTTATTTTGTATTTTATGTGTCGGTTTGACTTTTTGTGTGATTAATGTTAGCTCTTTCACGAGCCTCGATCTTGTATTAAGAAAAAAAAAAAGTGCCAATAATATTGTCCGTGCCATTTTCGGATTTCTGTGTGGAATAAGCTAAGATTTAGTTATTTTTTCAGCTTTTTTTTTGTTATGTTCCACTGCAAACCAAAGAAATACATATGTGGACACCAAAAGATTGTTTAATTTCAACAATTTTCTGGAAGAAATGGTGCATTTTTGAAAATAGTGCAAGGGTGCCAATATTTTTGGCCACGACTGTAGTATATAATGACAATAATCCTGGATGAGCCCTTCGGTGGTGTAAGACCCGGGGCAAGTGCCTCGGTTGCACTTGCGTAAATCAGGCCCTGTCTACAACCTTGTTATGTCTATAGCATTACCAGTTTAAATATTGTTAAAGTGTTGTATTAAATAAAAATGTGAAGGTACATCAAGACAAGTTTCAAGCTAACCAATGCATCTAATGACTTGTGTTTCACTTTGAAGTCCCTAACTTGTATCCAGGCCTATTACTGGCCTTTCTGCAATCACTCACCGCAATCCCAATGTGAACCTTGATGCCAGTGGCAAGTTCACACACGAGTACCACAGCACTCTCGCCCACACCTTTCACCTCTCCATTGCTCATGGCACATGGTCGCAGCTCCCAATGTGCGTACGGCACACCCACATACAAGTCTTGAAACAAAGCCACGGGACTAGGTATGGACAGCCGGAAAGAGACATGACCAGAAGTGGCATTGTACGAAGCATGTGAGATGCCTTGGGATGTCCACACTTGATCTGTCAAGTCAAGCATCCAAGATGGAACCTCTGTGCAAATTGCTAAGAACAGTCACTGCATTGAGTATGCATTACAAGCACATAATAGTATAAGCAGCACAAGAAATTATTTGTAGTGAACATGGTATTATTACCAAACAGATGCACATATCTATATCAAACAAAAATAGTGATGCTGTTGGCTAATCCTCAGTGACATTAGTTGCGGTACTGGAGAGAAGAAAATAAGTAAGCATGGTGCGGAGACAAAATGCCGACATTTGGCATGTCCATTAAATGTTATTGCACAGTCACACTTTACGATCAATCAATGTAACTCTCTCCACCATCCCCTCCCCCTCCCGGTGGCGGATGAAGAGCCCCGAGGTAGTGTATTGGGTCCACAGTTGTTCATCATCTACATAAACAACCTCTCCAATGCTCTGGAAAACCCTCCATTCCTTTTTTTCATGTGAGCCTGGTGTTGGCTTCGCGGTTAGGGTGTCGGCTTGGGATCCCAGGATCCTGGGTTTGAATCCCGGTCGATCGCTGAATTAACGCCAGGGGGTTGACTCAGCCTGTCATCCTTCCGAGGTCGGCAAATTGAGTACCAGTTCACTGGTAATTCCCTGTGTGTCGCAAGAGGTGACTAACAGGGCTGGTGGCAGGAAGGGCATCCGGCCATAAAACATCGCTTCAAAAAGGGGACCACGGAGCCCAAAAAAGGGGACCACGGAGCCCAAAATAGGGGACCATGGAGCCCAAAATAGGGGACCACAGTGCCCAAAAAAGGGGACCACGGTGCCCAAAAAAGGGGACCACGGAGCCCAAAAAAGGGGACCACGGAGCCCAAAAAAGGGGACCATGGAGCCCAAAATAGGGGACCACGGAGCCCAAAAAATGGGACCACGGTGCCCAAAAAAGGGGACCACGGTGCCCAAAAAAGGAGACCACAGAGCCCAAAAAAGGGGACCACGGAGCCCAAAATAGGGGACCACGGTGCCCAAAAAAGGGGACCACGGTGCCTGAAAAAGGCCAACCCCTGCTCTGCAGGGAAAAATGGCCTCTAAAGGTGGTTCCTTATGTTCCTTTTATCATACGACTCCCCATTGTGTTGTCCACTCGCCCATCCCAATGATAGGCTGGCAGCAGCTGTGTCACACTCTGCTGATCGGGAATTGATAATATGCATCTCCTCTATTCACCACCTTGCTCTATTCCCATTTTCTCTCAACCCACCAACCATTCACAGCTCCTCCAAGATGCATGCATTCGTCCAATAACATCCTGATAAACTCCCAAAATCCAGGCTTTTCATACACCTCCACTCTTATATTCCTCTTTTCTGCCGTTTGCAGAACTGTCTTTCAGATAGGGTTCAATTGCTTTCTTCCCTCCAAGGTACAAGTAAACACTAAATCACCATCTCCTGCCATCCCCCATCCCTACCCTCAATCGTATCTTTCACATCTATCATATCTTTAATCAATCCACATCTTACTCAAACAAATGACTTGCAGGTTGCTATGTTTACTTTCTTTCTCTCCGTTTTATATTGTTGGGGATTTGGGAATTGTGTGTGTAATTTGATGTAAATTTTCCCCTTTTGTATGCTGTAAATCTTGTAAATATCACCCTCCAATTGTCAAGGTCAAAGGTCGCCCTTAGTTAATTCATCGCACACACGTAGCAAATCATAGATTTCCCCTCAGTAGTTATGTCCTGAATATATGTCAGTATAAGGCTCTGTGGTCCACTAATGCATTGCGTTGCATCAATTAAATGAGCGTAGGCCCATTTCCCTCTCTCCACAAGACGCCATTACATGTGCTCTAACCCGGGGAAGAAGGGTGTGGCCCCGCCTCGTCATCGGGGGGAGGAGTCAGCCAAGCGCGAGGAACAAGGCGTGGCTTTGCCAACGCCTCATCAAAAGGGGCGGGATCGGTGAGCCCTCGCGACCAATCAAGGCCGAGGAGAGCTCACCGAGGGGCGTTTCCAACGCACGCGGGTTGATCCCAAAAGCACGTCATAAAAGGGGACACGCGGGTTTTTATAAGAGAGATGCGGACACGAATGGTTACGTGCGTGGACTGCCTCAACGTGCTGCCCCCTTGCTCTGGAGCTTGCGCCGCCTCGTGTCGTCTTGGGCCCTGCTGACTGCGGAATCGACGCGGGAGAAACCAGCATCACGCCACCGGCCCCGACACCTTCTCGAAGCGACCTCCCTGGACCGTGCCCCGTCCTGCTGGCATTCAATCCAATCGGCAATTTCCCCATCGTGCGAGTCTGCCCGTTTGTCCATCTTTCATGTTGTCTTGGGGTTTATAAGTAAGACTGTATAGTTAAGCTAATAAATTGCACTGTGTCTCCTGCTCCTTCCATTGCCTTGTAAATCGTATTTCCTTTCCTTTCTGCTTAGTTGTGTGTAAATAATAATAAATCCTGTTATTCCCTACTTTGTCTTTTTCTTCTTCATGCTCGTTCGGTCGCTTTAGAGGTTTCCCCATTGAGTATACGTGGCGCGATTCGGCCGACGTTACGAATCGGGTCTAGTTCTTGGTAATAGTTCGTGCCGCGGTTGCTAAAACCGCTCGGCAATTAACATCTGTCCGCGGTCGTGAACGGGGTTGCGCACCTGCCTTTCCGGAGGGAGCTGTGCAGCGTCAGGGACCACGTCGGTCAGTTGTAGACGAGGGGATTAATCCCCCCTCGATAAGGGGAACAGAGGCCGACGTTGGGTTCCGTAACAATATTAAAATGTTCTCCAATGCCTCACTATGGAGACAGTTGCCTTTTTACCCTCTGTCATTTCGCTCTGACATGAGCCTCAATGCTGTTCAATGTTGTTCCATGGTGTTCAAGGATGTAGGGATGGTATGCCAAAAAGTATGTAAACAAGGTAGGGATGGTCACAATAAATTATAATGTGAAACCATCCCTACATCTTTCTTTGAATATAATGGTTGTGTCTTCAAATGGCACAAACCATCTCTGTAGTGTCTCCTGCCATCTGCTACACTATTCCATGAGTCGTGTTACTGTTTTACCGTGAAGCGTGGTTTCACCGTTTTTACCCACCAATGATCGTTTTTCCTTCTGGGTGCTTATTCCACTATGTGACCTGGTTTCAGAAGGAGAAAAGTCGATTTATTTTCTTTCTCGGCTGATCTTCATCGAGAGAGAAAGATGTGTCACTTGGAATAACGGAAAGGGGAGGATGATGGAAGGACTCAGTCGAGTTCCCACCGAATTGGAGTTATACCCAGCGAAGCATCACTTTTTCCTGGACGTCTCTTACGTGACCTGGTTGTGGATTTTACTTTATCACTTGAAATTTCTCACTTGTGCTTGTGTTTGCCAAAAGTGTTTTTTGTTTTTTTTTTACTCGAAGACATTCCACGTCTACCTTGAGAATTTTGTCTCTGAGGCCTCGTTTTTTTTATCACGGACTTTTCGAGAGATATTTCGTTATCTCAATACTGCTCGTAATTTGTTTCATATCATGATTTCCGAGTGGAGAGGGTTTTATTATGAACTTGAAGCTGAATTTTCACTCGTGATAATTTATTCAACTGCTCATCAATCCACGTAATAAATGGTGAGAAGGAATTTTATTTATCATCTTAGCAATTTATACATCTCTTTCAATTTGGTTAGCGGAAGTGTGTGTGTGTGTGTGTGTGTGTGTGTGTGTGTGTGTGTGTGTGTGTGTGTGTGTGTGTGTGTGTGTGTGTGTGTGTGTGTGTGTATGTGTGTGTGTGTGTGTGTGGGGGGGGGGGGGGGGTGGGTGTGCGCGCGCACGCGCGCGTTTTAACTGTTTAATATTTTACTGGTCAAATGCATACTTCGAAACAATCAACATTGTAAATATATGCAGAGATGGACAGGGAACAACCATTATTGAAAGAAAGATGTAGCGGATGGTTTCAGATGATAATTTATTGTGACCATTCCTACCCTGTTAACACACAGTGCCTTCAGAAAGTATTCACACCCCTTGAATTTTTCACATTTTGTTGTGTTACAGCCTGAATTTAACGAGGATTAAACTGATATTTATTTGTCACTGATCTACACATAATACCCCATAATGTCAAAGTGTAATTTTTTTTCTAGAAGTTTTACAAATCAATTAAAAGTGAAAAGCTGAAATGTCTCGAGTCAATAAGTATTAAACCCCTTTGCTATTGTGCAAATTGAGCTCAGGTGCATCTAATTTCCTTTAATAATCTTTCAGAGGTCTCTACAACTTCATCAGAGTCCACCTGTGACCAATTCAATTGATTGGACATGATTTAGAAAGAAACACACCTTTCTATATAATTTTCCACAGTTGACAGTGCATGTCAGAGCAGAAACTCTACCATGAAGTCCAATGAACTGTCCATAGAACTCTGAGATATAAGTGAGAAGGCATAGATCTGGGGAAGGGTATAAACCTATTTCTAGAGTGTTGAAATTTCTCAAGAGCATAGTGAGCTCCATTATTAGGAAATTGAAAGAATATGGAACTACCCAGACTCTTCCTAGAGCTGGCCATCTGACCAAACTCAGGGTTGTGACCAATAACCCAATGAGCATTCTGACAGAAATACAAAGTTCCTTGGCTGAGATGGGAAAACCGATTGGATGGACACCAGTCTCTGAAGCACTTCAAAAATCTAGGCTTTATGTGAGAGTGGCCAGACGGAAGCCACTCCTGAGAAAAAGGCACATAACAGCATGCCTGGAGTTTGGAAAAAGGCATGTGAAAGACTGAGCATGAGGCATGTGATAAAAATGAAGAAGAAGAAGAGGATTCGGAGGCGTGATGCTTCTCGCATGCCTATTTATATTCGAGCGCTTTGTGTGCGAGAGTAGGAGGATTCTGCTGACTAAATGGGCTATGTTGAGATCTGCGCTGGTTTATCTTGGTAAGATGAGACTGTCGATTGATGGCTAATGTGTTAGAAAGCTTTTCCAATTTACATATGCTTCATAGGACTAATGAGATGATTGCTTATGTGCTTAGGACTTGTGAAGATCGATTTCAATAAAGCCTCATATCTGGGAACGATGTCTTGAATCAATTTCATTACAAGGCAAAATATTATGTGGTCTGATGAGACGAAAATTGAACTCTTTGGTCTTAATGCAAGGCACTATGTCTCGCAGAAACCGAGGACAGCTCATCACCCATCTAACACCATCCCTACCGGGAAGCATGGTGGTATGGCAGCATCATGCTATTGAGATGCTTTTCAGCAGCAGGGAACCGGAAACTTGTAAGGCTAGAGGGAACAATGAATCGAGCCAAATACAGGCAAATCCTTGAGGAGAACCTGCTTCAGAGTGCAAAAGACCATAGACTGCAGTGAAGTTTTACATTTCAACAGGACAATGACCCCAAGCATACAGCCAAAGCAACACTGGAATGGCTTAGGGACAAGAACGTGAAAGTCCTTGAGTGGCCCAGCCAAAGCCCAGACTTTGAGAGTCCCATTGAGAATCTGTGGAAAGACGAAGATTGTTGCTCACCAATGCTCCCCATCCAATTTGACAGAGCTTGAGAAAATCTGCCAGGAAGAATGGGAGAAACTCCCCAAATCCCGATGTGCAAAGCTGATGCAGACATACACAAGAAGATCTGAAGTTGTAATTCTATAATTCTAGCTAACAAATATACAAGGAAGTATTTTTTAAAGTTTGAAATACCACATAGAATTATAACATTTGTTATCTGGCAAACTGGCTTGCTCCATTGTGGCTATTGGTTTATTAGAACACTGGATAAAGAGCAAGCCGTTATTATGAAGGTTATCAGACTTTAAGAAGAGTTGATTTGCTTGTCTCTGGTGCGGTGTATAATTTGTGAGAAAACTGAAATTCTGGAATTTCTAGACTTGATTCACATCGATGTGTTCAAGCACACTGTCCTTTCAGTACAACCTACACCATAAGGGTCTGACGGATTAATGGTATGATAGGTCTAAAGGCCAAATTGAAAGATATAGACGTGGTCACGGTGTAATCATATATAATTAATATATGTACTCAAAGTCCAATATTATGTAATTAAAAAGTTGATAGAAGTACAGTGCAGTACAGTACTCACATTCAAATGATACGTAATCAATAGACATACTCACATGGGTCGACCAAGACTACACCATGTTTTTGGTTCACGAGTTATCAAGTGACCACTATATTCGTCATGTGTGTGTGTCTGTCTGTGTGTGTGTCTGTCTGTCCGCAGCATAACTACCCGATGACATCATCCGTTCTTGATGAAACTTGGGTGGGAGGTTGATATCATGATCTAGTTGTGTCCTGCCTAGAGTTGGCGTATTGCGCCCATTGTGGGCGGAGCGACGCCCAAAAAAGATGTCTTTTTAGGGGGTAATCAAGTTCAAGCTACATCCTCTCCGAGGGGTTTGGTGGAATCTGACAGGGGTTTTGATATTTCGTTCGGCCAATGTCATGTGTCTAGCCCCACGGAGCTCGATTTTTGTACACCGCACCTTTCCTATGCCATCTCCAGGCATTGCAAATCGTCATTGCTGGGCACCGAAGGGGGCTCGGCAGTGACGCACGCTGAAAGGGAGTACTCAGTTTTCACTCTGTTTGTTTGTTTTCTTGTTTGTTTGTCCGGACGATATCTCAGCCATCCTTTGAGCTAGGAAGCTGAAATTTCGGCACAGTAGTGAGCAGGTCCTTTGTCAAAAACGGTATTTTTTGTTTTTTTGAATAATCAATTAATTGAGGAGTTATTTAATTATTAGCGATTAATTAAGTACTTATTTAATTAATCAAATTTCCTTTTTCTTCTGACCACTAACTCAGGCACCTTTTGAGTTAGGAAGCTGATATTTGGACATACCAATGACCAGGTGATTTGGCTGCAAAGGCTATTTTTGATTTATTAGTTAATCAATTAATCAATTAATTATTCGATTAATGACTAAAAAAAAAATTTTTAAAGTTAGATTCTGATGAAATGGTGGTGGTTTATGTGTTCTCTGACCGAATTTATAAATAATTTAATTTTTTTAATGATTATTATTTATTTATTTTCATTATTAATCATTTATTTATTTTCTTTCTCATTTGGCCAATATCTCAGGCACCTTTTGAGCTGGGAAGCTAATATTTGGACATGACAGTGACCAAGTGATGTGGCTATCAAGGATATTTTTGATTTATTGATTAATCAATTAATCGATTAATTATTTAATTATTCGATTAATTACTAATTTTTTTTTTTTTTCAGTTAGATTCTGATGAAATGGTGGTGGTTTATGTGTTCTGTGACCGAATTGATTAATAATTTAATTTCTTAATGATTATTATTTATTTATTTTCATTATTAATCATTTATTTATTTTCTTTCTCATTTGGCCAATATCTCAGGCACCTTTTGAGCTGGGAAGCTAATATTTGGACATGACAGTGACCAAGTGATGTGGCTATCAAGGATATTTTTAATTTATTGATTAATCATTTAATCGATTAATTATTTATTGATTAATTGATTAATTATTGATTAATCAATTAATTATTTAATTTTTTATTAATGACTTATTTAATTAAATTTCTAAAAGATACATCTTCAGATGAAGCACTCGTGGTTTAGTTATGCTATTAGCCAATTGATTAAGAAAATATTTTGTGATAATCTTTTATTGATTTTAATTATACAATTAATCAATCAATTAGTGTACACTTCTCCCTCCCAATGCAACCTCAATGAACTGCACTGCGGTATTGCCGGGCGCCCCGAGGCGCCCCGGCAATGCCGCGCTGTAGGATATTTAATTATTTGGCATGGGGGCGGTGTACTTTGAATGTATCTGTACTTGTTTTTTCTTTTCTTTTTTTCATTTCATTTTTCACCGAATTTTCGGTATTGTGTAGCTAACTAACCTCATAACTGATTATACTTTATTTTCTATCTCATTTCAAGGTCAGTAACCTTCGTTTTGACATTTCCGGGCCTGGCCTGTCCGGGCCTGTTTCGGTTATAGTCCGTCCTTTGTCATTGAATACCGCTCGCTCGTGAACCATCGTCGTCTCCTGACTCGTTCAGTTTTATATACAGTATACAGATAATTATCGTACATCTGGCAACAATGGTTGTCGGACTGCACGTAATATTCCTCCATTAACACACCAGTTTTTAAAAGTGGGTTTTTTGGTGTCGCTGCTGTCAGACTGTATGCCATTTTATGGTGATGGAGGGTGACCTGAAGTGGTGGCATACCACCTACGTGAAGCCGCGAAGAGAAGACAGGATTGATCAGACTGAAGAAGGAGACTCCAAAGTGCGAGAAGAGAGGAACAAGGGATTGGAGGTGAGCAGTGAGTCTGGATTTTGGGATTTTCACAAGTAGAGGAGCCTTAAAGCCTTAAAAGAATAGTTGACATCAACAGAAGGTAACATTTCATTGATACAATTTGTCTGCTTGTGCTGACTCATCTTTCATTCATACTATTGGAAAGTCCTCCTAAACTCAGAAATCCTATTTTAATGCCTCTCCAACATTTCAAAAGTGTCTATTCAAGGCTCCTTCATGCCGAGTATTACCGTTTTTATCTGTACTTTTCCATGTAATTGTTGTAACATGATTGTCTGTTATTCCTCTTACCATTCTCAGTGTTCTTTATTCAGTTTGTAAACTGCTCTTTCTTTTCTTTATCCACCAGAATTTATAGAGAAAAGTCAATGCATGCACAAAGAAGTAAAAGATAATCATCTTGGCTGATAAATAAATATGAAAAATGTCTATTATTGTCTGACTGCGAAGAAAGTTATTCCTGATAAATGTACTTGTCTTTCAATCTCCAATGTATGTTCTCAATCAGACCTCTCTCCATCCTTTTTACCTCCACCACCAAAGGTGGATGAGGTTATGTTTTCACCCCTGTCTGTCTGTTTGTTTGTTTGTCTGTCTGTCTGTCTGTCTGTTTGTGAACAAGATATCTCAAAAAGTTGTGGACGGATTCGGACAAATTTGGCAGAGAGGTAGTGTATGTGACACGGAATAAATGATTAGATTTTGGTGAAGATCCGGATTCGGCAACTAGAATTTTAAAGTGACTCTTCACCATTGGGAGATTGGGCCAAAAACGATATATAGCAGGATATCTCAAAATGTTGTGGAGGGATTTGGACGAAACTTGGTGGATAGGTTGGGTATGTGACGAGGACGATTCGATTCGATTTTGGTGAAGATGCGGATCTGGATCCAGCTAGTAGAATTTTTAAAGTGATTCTTCACCATTGAGTGATATGGCTGAAAACGAGGGGTAGATCAGGGTATGAAAGACTGGACCTATGGTAATTCCTGTGACTGAATTTGATTAAATGTGATTCTGTATTATGATTTTCTGGTCTACTCTGAGATACAAAACGTAAACTGTTCACCAGGCGGAGGTATGCTCTCTACGGAATGCCGTTCTAGTTGTCATTGCAAAACACCTCTTCCCCATAACTCCTAAAATCTGTTTTCATAAGTGTTCATAAGTGTTCCATCCGTATCAGTCAATTATACTTCCTCCTTTTATTGACCCACCTGAACACTCCCACCGAGCCACCAACGGGGGCTGAGCGATGAAGAGTCCAGCGGGTGGAGAAATGGTAAGAGTTATGAGCTGTGAGGCTGGAATGCTGGAATCTCCCAAAGAAAACAGTGACTTTTGAGATTCTGATGAGGCCGAGAGCTTCAATGTGGAAATCATCACATCTGGGAATGGGATCTCTTTCAAACCTCCTTCAAGAATCTGCATGGAATGTGAGTTGACAGTTATTACTGTTGAGCAGATGGTCGAGAAAAATAAAAGAATAGCACTGTGTGCGAAGTGGCGGCAATATGTGCAAACACAATATATACTTTTGTGCTTAAAAAACCCCCAAAAGAAATAGCAGCAACATACATATCAGAACAAAAGTTAACACTGACTCCAGCATGACATTGTGGTGTTAAAGTGTCCAAGTGTTTGAAGTCATGTGCTCTTTTTTGTATGCAGAGTCGAGGCTCATGGAAGAGAGAGAACACAGAACAGACTAGGATGTAACAGGGCAAAAGGGACAGTAGAGAGGGGGCGAAGTAAACACCAACAGCAGAGTGGAGGGTCAAAATAGAGGGAGATATGGAAAAACAATGGGTGTGGGGCAGGACCGGGTGCAGAAAAGGACGCATGGGGTGGACAGGATGAATACAGGAAGAAGCTCTCAGAATTGGTTATTTGGAAGGAGGGCTTAGGGTGGGATGGCCAGGGGATGGGTGGGGCAGAAGCGGTGAGGTTGAGTGGTGGGGTGGAGAGAGGGGGTTAACGAGGGTGGAAGAGATCATGGTTCTGGATTAGGGAAGATCTGAGAGGGCGGTGAACAGCTGTCTTGAAGACCTGAGAGCAGAATGAGATTGAAGAGAATGTGGAAGTTGGTTCCACAGGTGGGAAAAAAAAGAGGAACAAATGAGTGGAGGTGAGCAGTGATCCTGGATTTAGGTAGTTTCACTTGAAGGGGGTTGATGGCAGACCGTGAGTGCCCTGCAGGAACCTGGGGGGGTGGGGGGGGGGGGGGAGGAGAAATAGAACAGAGGGTACAAAGTACATAAAGAACAGAGTGTGCACGACCATAAAAGGAGGCTGTAGAAGATAGAGAGACCATCAACCTGTCTGCAGTGGGTAGGTGATAAGCACGTAGACTCAGCTTCATTGTGGGAGTTTACAATAATCTTGAAGGCCTTGGTTTTCATTGTCTCAAGCAGAGCAAAGTGTGAGGCAGGAGCACCAGCTCAAAATAGGGAGCAGTATTCCATCAAGCTGCAGATGAAGGTCTTGTATGTGGATCAGAGTTTGAGTGTGCCAAGGAAGGACTTTGTATGGTGGAGGATGCCCAATTGGCGACTCGCTTTGGAGGCCAACTTTGAAATGTGGTTTGCCTAAGAAAGACCATGATTGGTAGTGAGACCCAGGAGTTTGAGTGACTTACCTCAAGAGGATTGTTAAGAAAGTGGGTGGTGGCTGGCAAAGAGAAGGGAATTGCCCTTTTGGCGAGAGGGAGTGTGAAATTTGTCTGGATTGAAAGACATATTCCATGTGTTTGACTAGCTTGTGATTTTTTTCAAGGTCTGAAGGGAGGGAAGAGGCTGCTGCATGCTTCTCTGAAGGACGAGACATGTCACGGTTGAGGATGGAGTCATCAGCAGAAAGATGAAAAGCATTTTCCAGAGTCAGATAGATCATTGATGAAGATCATTAATAGGACTGTGCCCGGAGCAGTGCCTTGGGGCACTCCAGCCTTGACAGGGAGAGGAGATGAAAGGATTCCGTTGAGAGCCACATGTTGGCTACGAGAGTAGAGGAAGTCAGTAAGCCTTGTGTGGAGTTGGCCTTGGATGCCATCGGCAGATAGTTTTGAAAGTAAGGTGGGATGCCATGCTGTATCAAAAGCATGATATATGTCCAGACAGATGGATCTCATGTCTGACATTGAGGGCCTCCATCATTGTTGGGTAAGTAGAAGCAGTATGTCTAAGGTGGAGTGACCTGCTCTGAATACGAATTGATGGTCTGAGGTGCGGCTGTTGGGGCAAAGGAAGGTTTTCATATCAACTGCGATGATGGATTCCATGACCTTGCTGGTGATTGGAAGTAAGCTGGTAGGTCTGTTGTTAAGGGGATCAGTTTTTGCACGTTTTATGTAATGCTGTGATGTCAGTTGATTTCCAAGCAGATGGAAGATTACCGAGAGCAGGTGAAAATAGCAGAGAGAGGATGTACAAGAGCAGCAGAGCAGGTTTTTAGGACACGTGAGTAGATGTCGTCCAGTCCAGTTGAAGAGTCAGGGTCGAGTGTTGACAGAAACTTCTCCACCTTCTCAGGTGCAAAAGGCACATGGTCCATAAGAAGTTGGGTACAGAGAGCAAAGGGTTGGGGACACAAGATTTGGAAGCAAATAGAATTGAGGCATTCGGACTTCTCACGAGCGGAGTCACCTACGATGGCATTTGAAGTGAGGGAAGGGATGGAAGGGGAGAATACTCCAGAGACAGAATTAACAAGGCACCACAAATTTTTAGAGGGAGCAAGTTTGAAAGTTCAATCTTGAAGTTGGACAGATGTTGTTTTCTGGCCCTCCTGAGAGTGGAAACACACTTGTTGCAGCCTTTTTGGAATGAACTGAGATTGCTTTCGGTTGGAATTGCCTTCCAGGAAGAGATCAAAGGCAAATTCTTTCAGAACAACTGTCTCACCACAGGATTCAGTGTACCATGGGTGGGCAGAAGGGTAGGATAACTGAAGACAAGATGGGATGAATCTGTGCATATGAGAGAACATGTTTCTGTGGAAGAATTCCCAGGCTGAGTTAATATGAGGAGCAGTAGATATGAGACCAATCCTAAAGAGATAGGGCTGCCTGCAGTCCCAATCAATCTGCTTGAGTGAAATGCCAGACACGCCAGCATAGAGATAGCTCTCTGAGAATAGCCAGAGAGATGTTGTATTCACAAGCACATGATCAGATTAACCAATTGGAGCAAAGGAAGTGCAATAGACATTTGTGGGAAAGTTAGTCATCACCAAGTCAAGAAGGGAGGATTTGCCATTGGGAGAAATCTGGTTTGGAAAGTTCACAGATTGAGTCAGTCCCATCAAGTCACAGAAGTCCTTTGCGGAAGTGCCATGGCTGGTGAAAGAGGTACCAACACCCAGCCAATTTTCATGGTGACAATTGATATCACCACAAAGGAGGAAGAGAGAGTTGAGATGAGTGGTTAAAAGATGGTTCATGTTGTCCGAGAGAGAGACAGACAGACAGGGAGAGAGATGAAGACAGACAGACAGACAGAGAGACAGACCGAGACAGAGACAGAGAGACAGACCGAGACAGAGACAGAGACAGAGATAGAGAGAGAGAGAGAGAGAGAGAGAGAGAGAGAGAGAGAGAGAGAGAGAGAGAGAGAGTGAGAGAGAGAGAGAGAGAGAGAGAGAGAGAGAGAGAGAGAGAGAGAGAAAGAGAGAAAGAGAGAAAGAGAGAAAGACAGACAGACAGAGACTTTGACTTTTTATGTCCTTTTATTACAAAAGCATAAAAAACAATAAATGATGATTCAAAGAAAACAATCACAACATTTGCACAAACCTCACATGATAAATAAACAAATTCTAAGCAAACGAACAAGCAAGTATAAAGGAAATCAACTACATAGTAAATATTAACTGACCCTCAGCTATTTTACAAAATACTTTTTTTTTTACACACCACTGCTTCTCAAAGAGTTGTAACTCAGAACAACAACAAAATTCCAGCTTAATTCTTGAAACACAGAGAGCTTTAAACATTTACAAAACATCTTTACTGCAAGAATCATTGCATATCTTTGATTTTCTGGTCTTATATATCGCCAACTTGGCTTGCGCAAGAAATAAATGAATTATAAATTGTTGTTGGGGAATTGAAACGTCCACTAGGGCCAAAAATAAAGGCAGAAAATCAAAAACAAAGGAAAACCGTGCAAGTAACATTTTAAAGAAAACAAATAAAGGAGTTAACCGTTCACAGCGTACATACGCATAGGGCAAGGTTTCAGTTTGTCCACAAAATGGACATTGCTCACTTATCGCTTGTGAGAATCAGTGAATTAGGGAATTTGTAGGTAGGATCCAATGAGCAATTCTCCATTGAAGATCCCCAACACGTTTCAGTACAGGCTGTTTATAGTACCACCCCCAAATAGGGTAAAGGGGAGGGGTATTCGGCAGGACTGCAGGCCATCTACAGGGTACAGGGGAGGACAACAAAGGAAAAAGGACTTTTAAGCATTGCAAATACAGGGTCTCTTCGATTGCTCCCAGAAAAGGATAGAGAGCGGCCAAAACTAATCGGTTCCAAACTGAGAGAACCAGATAGACAAAGATTGGGGAAGGGTGGAGAAGATTCAGAGGTGGGTACGGGAGGGTTGCTTGCCCAGCCATTTGAGGCACAGGAGATGCGAAGCACCATTTTCAAAATGCTGTCAACTCTGCGACACAATCTAATGCCAACCTACACAATCTAATGCCAACCGTCGAAGCCAGAGCAGTAGCACTTATCCACCTGTCATTGGTGGTGTTTCTCAAATGACACACTTTTGTTACTGAGGCATATATAAACTGTTGAATGAAGGTGCTTTCATTCACACACTTACCAAATAAAGAGTTGTGAAATAATGGTTCGTTGAAGAACATGGGTCGAACATAAGTAAAAGGGTCACGGAGACAGGTAAAGGCTCGCCACGCATTCAGTAGGCTTTGGTGAAAGGCAGATAGCATTGATAGGTCTATCTTGGTCGAAAGCATCAGAAACGGCTCCTGTGCAAGGTCCAACTTCCCCGCTTGACGTAAGATGCAGCTGATAAGCTGTCTCCAGGCCAAACATGGTTCAAACAAGAAGCGCCATGTTGTTCGTCGGCAGAAAGCCATGATGCAGCACTTGACATTGACCAGCCCTTGGCCACCCTCTGCAGTTGGTAAGTTTAGAATCTCTGGTCTCAGCCAATGCTTTCCGGACCAGAGGAAATGGGTGATGCATTTTTGTATATCCTCCACCAGAGTTTTGGGCGGCTGCAGGGAAAGAACCTTGTACCATAACTTAGTGGTGACCAGACTGTTGATGACCAGTACCCTACCTCGGTAGGACAGTTGGCAGAGCAAGTTCTTCCATTTCAGTAAAAGTACTTCAAAGTGTGCCAACAAGCCTTCCCAGTTATGCCTCTCAAAATTCCCAGGGCCAAGGAACACCCCGAGGAACCTAATCCCATCTCTTCTCCACGAAAGATTGGCAGGGAGAGGAGGGGGTGGGGGGAGAGGGAATAGGGGGGCAGGTAGGGAATAGGGGGGCAGGTAGGGGATAGGTAGAGGGTTGAAGCCACAGTGATTCTGTTTTTGTCCAATTTATCTTGGCCGATGATGCCCTGCTGAAGAGATCCAATGCACTCATCATCAAACCAACATCTTTTGAATGTCTGATGCAGACACAGATGTCATCTGCATAAGCAATGCTTTTTAAGGGGTGGGTTCCAATAGCAACACCGGACAAGCACTTCCGAAAGGTATTTAAGAGGGGCTCAAGGGATAAAGCGTACAAAATTCCTGATAAGAGGGCAGCCCTGCCTTACCCCTCTCCCAACACAAAAGGGGGGTACAAGTTCATTGTTTATCTTTAAGATAGCCAATATGTTTGAATAACATAATTGTATATGGGATAGAAAGAGAGGTCCAAAACCAAAACATTTTAGCACTTTAAAAAGATATTTATGCGAAACACAGTCAAAAGCTTTCTCCTGGTCGAGGAAGATCAAGCCACAACTTTCATAATTAATCTCACAGATTTCAATGACATCTCGGACAACAGAGATATTATCCTGAATATTGCGACCAGGAACACAATAAGTCTGGTCCATGTGTATAATGTCTTCTCGTAGGGGTGAGACACAAGGCCAAAGTATTTGAGAAAATTTTATAGTCTGTACACAATAAGGGCACTGGCCTTCACTGTGATATGAGTGCAATATTGTGATATGAGGAAAATATTAAATAATTATATCTCTGAAACTGCTTACCCTATCGATGCAAAATTTTACAAGTGTCATCTGACAGCATTGTTGCATATAGTTTGAAAATGATGATGTCGTAGGTCATGTGGTTTGGCAGCCATCTTGGATAGATAAACGAACCTTATCCGATCAACACGAAACTTCACAAACGTGATCCCTTCCCTATCCATACATATGCAGAGTGTACATTATTTAAGGTCATATGTCATGTGGTGTGGCAGCCATATTAGCTTGAAAGCTGACATTAAAAAAAAAACCCTTCTCTGAAACCGCTTCACTGATCGATGTGAAACCTGTCCACGCTGGTGAAAATGTGATACTTGAAAATAGCTTAACAGATTTAAATCAAACTTGCTTATTTTTAGGATGGTGAACGAGGGCATCTACCCATTGTGGGACTATGAGGAGGCATATTGGTGACAGTCAACATTGCTCTAGTTATATGTATATTTGTTATAGCTTCCTCTCCAGATTTGCTTGTTTGGAATACAAACAGGATAATGTGTGACAAAAGATCCATGTGGCAATAGCTGGTGTGACACATGGCCCCTGGTCTCACAACATTGAAGGACTATATCCTTTAATACATTTACAGATTGATTTGTAACTTTTCCTCCAATAAAAAGGAGTTCCTTAATGTAAGAGCAAACAGCACACGTGGCCATGCCACATAATTCTTCCCATGTCACCTGTGTGATCGTCCATTGTCCAGCTATGTGGGGCTGAGGAGGAATCTGGAAAAGGGAAATGTGCATGATGCCTCCTATCACACCATATTGGTACAAGTTAATAGGTGCTCCTTTGAAATCCAAAGCACGATCTGCTTGCATGTCACAAAGAATATCTGTGGGCAAGAGAACATGTCTGAGTATATAAGAATATCTGAGACTTTACTTACTTAGTCTTGAGTCAGACATGATGTTAGTGGTGGTGGTGGTTGGAGCATTTGGGCTAAACGAAGAAAATTTAAATTGAGTAAAGACGGGGAAGGGGCGGAGTTGATGGGAGAGAAAAATATGGCAGAGGAGAGTGTGAGGAGATAGGAGTAAAGGGAGGGGAAAATCACTACAGACAAGATTACTGGTTTAATATCTCCTTCGTACAGATGTAGCTTTCAATGTAGCTTTAGCTTTCCATGCTGCCACTGCACTGAAACAGCAGATTTATAATGCGGTATGCTTACTAGCCACCTGTCCAAATGTACAGAATATTGCACAGGAAAACTCACAGATAGAGTGCACACAATGTCTAATTAATGGTGAGGGATAAAAAGGTCAAATGTAGCATCCATGAGTATACAAGCGATATTGGGAGGAGTGTAAATAGCCTTGAGTGCAGGTTCAGTATGTGCAGTATCGACATATATCAAACCTTCGGTACTTTTCTTGAATAAGTCCTGGTTTGCATCTGATTCTACCACTGTGGGCCCCTCAAACTCTGACAGATCTTGAAGGTCCTTGTGAGATCACGCACATGCAAAAAAAAACAAAAAAACACACACACACACACACACACCACACACGATGAAACAGATGACAACTGCAGTGGTACTTGATAGAGCGCATACTGTACCTCCGCTAGGCTGAACAGTTTACGTTTTGTATCCCACCGATATTCCGGATCTGCATCCAGACCTTAACCGAAATCGAATGGCTTGTTCTTGTCACCTATCCCAACTCATCCACCAAGTTTTGTCATAATCTGTCCAAAACTTTTTGTAAAACCATCCTATTCAGGTATCTCCCGCTTAACGAGGTTTGCATAACGAAGGTGCGTGAGAACCAATGGTTTCATTTGGGACTATTGATCGCTTAACAAAGGGTTACAACAAAGGAGCCATCACAGTATCCATGCCTTGTGATTGTGGAATGTCACTTCCATGGTGATGATAAGTGGCCCTGGCCCACTATACTTTTTTCCAAGATTAACTTTTCAAAGGTGTGATTAACTATTCAATGGGGAATTAACTTTGCAATGGGGGAATTAACTTTTCAATGGGGGGATTAACTTTGCAATGGGGGATTCACTTTTCAATGGGATGATTAACTTTTCAATAGGGTGATTAACCTTTCAATGGGGGATTCACTTTTCAATGGGGGATTCACTTTTCAATGGGGGATTCACTTTTCAATGGGGGATTCACTTTTCAATGGGGTGATTAACTTTTCAATGGGGGATTCACTTTTCAATGGGGTGATTGACTTTTCAATGGGGGATTCACTTTTCAATGGGGTGATTCACTTTTCAATGGGGGATTCACTTTTCAATGGGGTGATTCACTTTTCAATGGGGTGATTCACTTTTCAATGGGGGATTCACTTTTCAATGGGGTGATTGACTTTTCAATGGGGGATTCACTTTTCAATGGGGGATTGACTTTTCAATGGGGGGATTCACTTTTCAATGGGGGATTAACTTTTCAATGGGGGATTAACTTTTCAATGGGGGATGAACCTTTCAATGGGGGATTGACTTTTCAATGGGGTGATTCACTTTTCAATGGGGGATTAACTTTTCAATGGGGGATTAACTTTTCAATGGGGGTGATTGACTTTTCAATGGGGGATTCACTTTTCAATGGGGTGATTAACCTTTCAATGGGGTGATTGACTTTTCAATGGGGGATGGACTTTTCAATGGGGGATTCACTTTTCAATGGGGTGATTGACTTTTCAATGGGGGATTCACTATTCAATGGGGTGATTAACTTTTCAATGGGGTGATTTACTTTTCAATGGGGGATTCACTTTTCAATGGGGGATTCACTTTTCAATGGGGGATTCACTTTTCAATGGGTGATTCACTTTTCAATGGGGGATTAACTTTTCAATGGGGGATTAACCTTTCAATGGGGTGATTCACTTTTCAATGGGGTGATTCACTTTTCAATGGGGGATTAACTTTTCAATGGGGGATTAACCTTTCAATGGGGTGATTCACTTTTCAATGGGGTGATTCATTTTTCAATGGGGGATTCACTTTTCAATGGGGTGATTGACTTTTCAATGGGGGATTGACTTTTCAATGGGGGATTGTCCACCAAGTTTGCCTGAATCATCATTAACGTTTTGAGATATCCTGCTCACAGTCAAAGACAGACAAACAGGGGTGAAAACACAACGTACGTCCACCCATGGTAGTGGAGTTACCAACAACAACAACAACAACAACAACAACAACAACAACAACAACAAATGAGCAGTTTCTATGAATGAGGTTCGGCTGAGACGTTTCTCTTATTGTGACGGAATGTGTAGCAGATGACAATCCCGACAAACCAATCAATCCGGGCTGGCTGTGCACGTTACCTGCAAACTACTGCCTTTGCTGGATTCCCGTATACTCGAAACGGATTCCTGATGAATGCAGCATCCAGAAAGGACGTTTTGAGCTCCATGGTAAAACGATTCCGAGTGCAGAGTGAAGGGTGGAAAGGAAGCTGGAGTGAGATGGTCATAGCGCGTCCACAAGAAGCGAAGAGCGATTTCACGCTTGCAAAGCAGTCGTGGCAACTCAAACTTTACACTGCCCTCTGTGAATTCGTACTGCTTGAACCTGAGGAATCATGTGAGGAAGCATTCCACAATGAAGCATGAGAAGTTGAATTATTCTCACAAAGTAGGAGATGAATCATCACATCATCACGTGCTCATCATCACATTAACAAATCATCAGGAGATGAAAGCCACCATGGCCGCAGCCATCATAAGATGACTACTGTGCAGTTGTTTAAACATGTCACATCGTTTCACCGTTTGACATTACATTAAAAAGTTCCTAAGCAAAATTTAACTGTTTTTCAAGACTACTCACCATTATTTACAAAGGCCTTTTCTGAGCACTGCATCAAACCTCCATGGAGGGTTATCAATATTCTACAATCCAAAATAATCAAATCCCAACTTTAAGTCCTCAACCGCAGTAAGCTATGATCATGAGTAAAGACCTGAAAGAAATCATCGCTGAAGACTGAAACATTCCATTTTGCTTCTGTTTTGACATGTCTCGTCCATGGCATGTACACCTTGGGTAGTAACATCAGAAGGCCTAGTTTATAGTACAGCATTTGCATCAAGTCAACATGGCCAGAAGGGCCACTTGAGACAGCAGCGAAGCGATTTTACTTTATACTAGCCGAAACCCGTGGAACATCCACGGAAGGGAGGATGTGGTGTATGGATAGAGTGTACCATTATGGATGGCATAGGGGATTTGCTTGTCCGAGTAAGAGTTAGGAAGAAAGATGAGAATGAAGAGTGCGTATATGAACAACGATCGCCAACACCGGCACAAATGCATGCTCTGGATTGTCCACTCAGTGGACGGCTTGCTTTCGCCTTCGCCTGTCCAATCAGCGGACGGCTTGCTTCGCCTTCGCCCAGCACCGCCAGCAGACGCCAATACGATGGCGTCGTAAGATGGCATCGTATCGGCAGTTAATCGGATGCTTTTGGGCCCCAACGTCGGCTAATTCAGATTTTTCGAGTATGTCCGTACTTGATAAACAAAGAGCGCGGTTCGTAGATCGTAAATCCATTAGTGCCGTGGGCATCGGGTCACTGGGTGCGGGGTAAAAGGGATAACAAAGTCGAGTCCTTACGCTATTATTATATAGATGGTAAGGGTCCAGACAAGGCTGTTTCTATGAATTGCATCATGCGCAAGTTTCTTTCTCTTCTTCATGTATTGACTGAAGATCAAGATCATCGTGCTCTCATGAGGTTTGAGTGGGTTGAAGAGAAAGTGTTCTCAGCAGAAAATGTCAAAAGAGATAAGGACACCATTGTTTTTCATGATATTTCATCAAAAACCTTTTTTGAAGGTGAGGTGAAGATAATTCTTCCGTTTCATTGCTTTCGACCTCGAAAACCCTCGGCAATGTGCGATGACACTCCAGGAACGCGATGATGACATTTCTGTTAACCACCCTGGCCGAGAAGTGGCCGAGAAGTGGAAGTGGACATCCCTTCTGGATGGACTGAGTGAGAAGCTTGAACGGCCAAGGAGGTAAACTATCGACGCTCCATCATAGGAGGCCTGCTTTACTTCTCTGGACACGAACATGAAGTATAAATGGGCCAAAAGGCTCCCTTCATTAATTGCGTATGAGCTACGACATACACACACGAACTCTTCACCTTGGATTATCTCTGCATCTTGATCTGCAATCCACAGAATAACGATTTACATAAATCACATAAACTTCAAAAATGTACTATTTGCATAAAAACGTTATCCGCTGTCACCTTGACTCTAGTTTCTGTGCTGAAGACTCAGAAAACGTTTATATATATTGTCGCGCAACCACCTTTAATTAATATCAGGTGGTCGCGGATGCCGATCGCGAAGGAAAACTGCGTTCAGGTATATGTACAAAAATAATGCAAGGGTTAATTAAATAAAGGCAGGGACAGGAGCACGCGCCGGTAAATCTAATGCCTAAATCGGGATCCCGCACATCAGACCTCAAACACGAGCAGGGGGAAGAAATACGAAAGAAACATGTTCGTTATGTTATTGTGAACGCGGAGCTCGGTCTTATCTGGTCTCCTCGTCTCCAGTGTAACACGGCCCCGCTCGGCCCTACTCCAAGCCTCTCGCCGCTCCCACGAGGTCCGTGCACCAAGCTCCAAAGCACCGAGCACGCTCCAAGCACCAGCACCGCTCCAAGCACCAGCACCGCTCCAAGCACCACTAGGTCCCACAGCAGGACAGCGAGCTCCACTCGGGCTACACCTCAGCCCAACTCGGGCTGCGCAAGACGAAAAAGAGCTGCAATAGCGAGTCACTTTTCTGCGTCTCTCGAACCACTGCCAGAAGCAACTGCTCTGAACAAACTGCGTGCACTCCAGCGAACTCTCCACTCAACTCCAACTCGTCTCTCCTCTCAACTCGACTCTCAGGAATGTAACTGCTTTCCCAACTCGACTCACATTTACATAGATCACATAAACTTCAAAAATGTACTATTTGCATAAAAACGTTATCCGCTGTCACCTTGACTCTAGTTTCTGTGCTGAAGACACAGAAGACACAGTGCTGACACTGAAGACACAGACACTGAAGACACAGTGCTGAAGACTCAACTCTGCGCATGAAAAGTCCAACCCTGCTGCCCAAACAAACTGCCCGAAAATTGGCGTTCGGCCCTGTTAGTATCTGCTGGCCCGTCACGTCAGCATTGGCACACTGCCAACCAATCTGTCTCCTCCACCGACTCGCCCAGGTGCATGCCCACTGCGTCACTCCCACGCCAGCTCCTTGTTCCTGGTGTCATAGCGCGTGCTTTTCGAGGTGGACAGGCCTCTCGGAGGTGTAAATGGCGGCGGCCATTCGGCGGTGTTCTGGCCTGGTTTCTTCCTAAGTCATGTCAGGGGGGAGGGCGTTATTTAGTGTTGCACTAAGGATCCGTCGGAATGTCTATGTGGTGTGCAGTGCCAAAAGGGACAAAGGTTTGGCTAACCAGGTGAGGACACACAGGGGCGCTACTCCTTAATCCCTACACTACTTATCACTCGAACCTCCTGGTAGATTCACAAGTATATATCTTAACTGACAAAACGCCTACACATGAAATTACAAGGTAGTTTTCCTTACCGCGACACACGAAGCATGTTACAGACTCAGATCTAACTGCTCTACCACATCGACATAACAATATATATATATATATATATATATATATATATATATATATATATATATATATATATATATATATATATATATATATATATATATAGTTGTAGTTTTGAGAACCCCTCACTTTGTAAATAAATAATCACTTCTTGTAAATATTCCATCATTTAAAAGGTCAAAGGTCGCACCCATAGTTAGTCCATATGCAACACGTAGGACACCATAGGACTGTCAGTTATTTCCTTTGTATGTGTTTCAGATAAGGCTGTGTTCCCAATAGTTGAATCTGCGTTGCATTAATTAAATAAGATAGGCCCCATTCCGTCCATTTTGCCAGTCTCTCTCTCCAAATTGTGTTACGCGCCTCTGCTCGCACAGCAGCATTCGCTGCCTCGCTCCAAACGCCATTATGCACACGGTCAAGCTTGGAGAAGAAGGGGTCGGAGCGCCAAGAACGAGGTGTGGCCCTGTCAACGATCCGTCAAGGGTGGAGCCGGTGAGTCCTCGCTAACCAACCAGGGCAGAGGTGAGCTCGCTGGCGGGCGTGGCGTGGATTGATCTATAAGCGCACTATATAAGCGCACGCGCCAAGCCCTATCACGGACTGCGCGGAGAGAGCTCGAATATCACGGACTGCGCGGAGAGAGCTCGAATATCACGGACTGCGCGGGGAGAGCTCGAATATCACGGACTGCGTGGGGAGAGCTCGAATATAAAGGACTGCGTGGGGAGAGCTCGAATATAAAGGACTGCGAGGGGAGAGCTCGAATATAAAGGACTGCGCGGGGAGAGCTCGAATATCACGGACTGCGCAGGGGGCCGTCGTTATTAACAGAACTGTGCGGAGACGTCTGATTGTAACGTTATCCAGAGGACAGCGCGGAGGCGCGCTTGTTTCAACGAACTGCGCAGGGAACCATCGTTTGATACGAACTGCCGTTTGATCCGGACCTTGATTTATCGGGAGAGATAGAGCGTTCGGCACGCTATACGTGCGCAGCATTCGAGCCGCTCGCATATGTAAGGTCCGGTCGCGCGCCAACGATACGCGAAGCTGCCTGCCGATCTTCGCCCGCGGACCGGGAGCCTGGACCGGAGCCGGATCCCATCACCTGGACCTTCCTCCCCTACCAGCTACCATCCCGTGTAAGTCTGTCTGTTTGTCCGGGGTTGTAAGTAAGACTGTTTAGATAAGCTTGCCCTGTGTCCTTTTGTTTCTTCTTCTTCTTGTACATGCTTTCGTTTCCTCTTCTTTTGGTTTTGTACATAATTAATAAATCCACTCTTTGTTCTTCCCTTACTCTGGTTTCCTCTTATTCGATCGCTTTAGTCTTTTCTTGATTGAGTACCTGTGGCATGATTTGGAAACCGCTATAATCGGGTGTAGTATTTGTTAACGGCCCGAGTCGCGGCTCGCTTCGCTCGGCGTGTCCATTAACGCTGTGCCTCGGGAGGGAGTTATCTCCTTGCTTCACGGCCGGTGGTAGTACTTAGGTACTAAGACTAATTAGGCTTACAACCCTACTTACCACCGACCGGAAGTGACGTCATAATTTCCAGGATTGGGGGGCGGCCAGCTTAAAAGACAAGGGGATTACCCCCGCCCCCCCCCCCCCCTTGATAAGGGGAGCGCCTACCCCCCGAATCCGCAACAATATATATATTGTTACAGACGTGGCTTAGATGTTAGTTTACCGAGCGGTTTTGGTATGACCACGTCTGCACAAGTTACCGATTATACTCGACGTTGACGGAGCCGCGCTACGCTGGATCAATAAGGAAAAAGAAGACACCCGGCTGGGTTATAATGACAGACACCAATGTTTCGATTCTCAATTATATTCGTACGGAAAAGGTTAGATTACAGGGGCTAGAGATATATCACAGGAAGACAGGCACTTAGACACACTTATATTAACCCCGGACAGACGACAGGTAAACGGGACAAGGCTGACTCACACGGGGGTTGATGGCAGGAAAGGCAGATAGCGATGGCTCAAGGTGCACTCTTGGCTCAAAGCAGGGTACAGTCCGGTCCAAAGATGCGGGGAGGTCACAGCGCTCGGAGGGGACGTTCTTTCTCAGGCGGGTCTTTCTCTCTCAGCGATCGCAGGCAACGTTCTTTCTCAGGCGGGGCGCATCTGACTCAGCGCTCGCAGGTACCTCTTTCTCCAGCTGGGGGCGCATCTCTCGTCACGTCCGCTAAGTCGCCACGTATATCCGGCGGGGAGTGACACGCCCTCGGCTCGTTAGCTCCGCCCCAGATGGAATCGGTCCGCCCTTCTGATTGGGTGCGGGGGGGTTACCAGGCTCCGCCCTTGACGAGGAGCTGACAGCCAGCCCCTCTGGTAACCCCGTGGAGCGCCGAGCCGGTGTGAGGACGCATCCTCCCCCGCGCCGCCGCGCCGCCCCCATCTCCTCTGTTGTTGTAGTTATAGTTGTGGAAGAAGATGGAAGGAGGTATGGAAGATGGAAGGAGGTATGGGGAAGGTCCTAAACTCACTACTGATGCCATATAATCACATTCTGGTGCAACGAAGAGTCATAATTAATGGAAACGAGGCCTTAACTGACATAGACTAAGAATAACTAGCAAGATGTCCGAAAGTTGTCTACGTGTGGTGCGGTGGACCTGGGCACGACATTTAATGGGGGAATAAGGGGAAGGTCGGCTCTACTGAGTGTTATTTACATGCAATGGGACTAGGGAATGGGGGATTGGGGAAAGTTGGGGAGTATTGGGGAAAATAGGGGAATATTTACAAGCGGATATGGAGGCCAAATTCCATATTCGCAACAATATATATATATATATATATATATATATATATATATATATATATATATATATATATATATATATATATATATATATATATATATATTGAAGAATATTTATGGGTTGGGGATGCTTTAAGAGCACGATGCAGTACCGTGGATTCTTCTTCAGGTTTCCCCATATCATGAGGCAGGCGAATGGGAAAGGCAAACAGAGTTGAAGGTTTCCAGTGTCCAGGTCAGCTTTCTCACTCGCAGCCTGTGAAAGTACTCATTATGTCAATATTAAGGGATGTTTCAAAGTACATTTATTCCATGCCTCATATAACCACTGTTTTTTTTCATCCACCTTTTCACACAGATGTTGAGGAATACAGAAGAGTTAACAGGAAGTTACAAACCAAAAGATAAGTGATCATATAGGAACATAGAACGAACAAGCATGTCATTCAATTGTTCCTTTACCTCATTCACTGTTCTCTCATGTTCCTCGAATCACTCTTCGTTTCCAGAATGCCAGTGATCTCATCTTTCCAGCCCAATCCTCTGTACCAACGCCTTACATATCCTCTCAAAAGTCATCCCTTGATGGTTTAATGTCTCCACATATTCATTTACAACAATGTCTTGGTTTCAAAAACAATCATTATTGCAACACTTCACATAATATGACCTTTCTTTAAAGCCTAGGTCACACATAGGCGGATTTGTCGACGACTACTGGCGACTGAAAAAATCGCCACCACCCGCCGACAATCGTAATGAAACCGTAATGGACGGTCGCCTGTAGTCGTGGTTATCCTCCCCAGGTCGCCTGCAGTCGGCAAGAGCCGCAAAGGGGTAAAATAATTTTTAAAATGTTTAAAAACGGCGCGCTCAGTCGCAATCGAAAAAAATCCGCCATGCTGTCGCGATGGAACTGCCATGCTGTCGTCGGTATCCGTAATAAGACCGTAAAGCGGCCGCAACCCAGTCGCTCATAGTCTTCCGCAATCGCCCCAGCATCGCCCCACCAGCCAGCACGGCAGAGATGCGAATGCCATACGGCCTTCCTGCGGCATCTTCCCGACTACGGGCCGACACTGTTGCGGCTGCGTATCGACTACAGAAGAACTGCCACGTCTCCCCTGCGGCTATGGGAGACCGACGACGACAGCAGTAGGACTAGTGGCGGCCGAGTTACGGCCATTGGCGACAGAGATACGACTGCCTGGCGACTGCATTACGACATACCACGATTCCATGGCAAGACAGGATGGTGTGAGGGTCTCCGTGGAGTGAGGTCCTGTAGTGCCGACAAGGATATGGCTTTATTGTTTGGACTTGGGACTTTTGGGAACTTTATTTTTGGGACTTTGGTCCTTTGGAAACTTTATTTATGGGACTTGGGACCAGTGGAAATAATTTGTTGGACTTTATTTCCATTCTCTCTCCCTGCAGAAAAGTTTGATTATTACATTACAATGATACATCTTTATTAACTTTCTTATTGCACATCAAACATCTTTATGCTTCATGTCACACATCATTGAAATGAATAAAGTGAAATGTAAAATAGAGAAATAAAGATTTAAAAAGTTGTGTGAATCGTCTCCAATCGCCGGCGGTCTTATTGCAGTCTTGCGGACGTCGGAGTAAACCGCCACCCGGCCCCAATGCAGTCGCCGCGATCCGCCATCGGTCGTAATCTAGCCGCCAGACTGTCGCCACGCTGCCGCCGTGCATCCGCAATGCAGTCGTCGATCTTCAACAGTCGCCATCCCACTCGGGGCGTCGTCGCAATGCAGTCGCAATGTGGCCGCCTGCAGTCGCCATACTGCCGCCTGACCATATTTGACCACCCGAAATCGCCAGTAGTCGCCGAAAAATCTTGATCGCCGGCAGTCGCCAGTAGTCGCCAAAATATCCGCCTATGTGTGACCTAGGCATAAGTATTTGCTCTATATAAGCTGTGTGAAGAAGAAGAACCACCTTTAGAGGCCATTTTTCCCTGCAGAGCAGGGGTTGGCCTTTTTCGGGCACCATGGTCCCCTTTTTGAACCAATGTTTTACGGCCGGATGCCCTTCCTGCCACCAACCCTGTTAGTCGACTCTTGCGCCACACGGGGAATTACCAGTGAACTGGTACTCAATTTACCGACCTCGGAAGGATGACAGGCTGAGTAAACCCCCCTGGCGTTAATTCAGCGATCGACCGGGATTCGAACCCAGGATCCTAGGATCCCAAGCCGACACCCTAACCACTAAGCCAACGCCAGGCCTGTGTGATGAATGTCAATTGATGACATCATGACAAACTTCAAAATAAACTATATATCTGCGATCACAAAGCGATCACCAAAGGTAAGCCTCCCCTGGCACCCGTGATCCAATGATGGCCATATTTTCTTTGAACTGTCATATGACCTTGACTTTCAACATTTTAGGGAAAGGGTCTAAATTAAGAAAATGTGTCCCCATCCACAATCTATCCAGAAAACTCAACATCATGAAAATTGGAGGAAAATTATTCAAGTTGCGATCAAAAAGGTGTTTTTACTTAATTAGGTCATGATCCGAAAAAAGTAGGTCAAGGACAAATCAAATATCAGGTGCACAACTTCAGTGCACGTACACTATTATGAAGCAAGTACATCTTGGAAGGCCAGGCGGTCTTTGAGATTCCGCATTGGCAAAATTGAGCGATGACAATAACGCATTTTTTTTTTTCAGACCGCCATTTGACCTTGACCTTTAACTCGGAAGGGTATGATGTAGATTACACGTAAATGCACCTTGCTTTAGGCTATCTATGGAGGGTAATTTTGTTCCGATTGGACCAAAGTTTGTCGAGTTATGGTAACAATAAATGTAAGCGTTTCCCCCTTCCCCCAGCCCACTCCCTTCCCCAGATCTACCGATGTCCCTTGTCTCTTCTGTTGTTGTGCTTGTGTGCTTCCCTCTCTCTCCCCTTAGTGTCTCCCGCTCCCTTTATTGTATGTTTTATATGTCCGTGCATGTTTTCATGTTTAATGTGTTCGCTCTTACATGAGCCTCGATTCTGTATACAAAACAAAAAAGATCATGACCATAAACATTAGGCCAAGGTAAAAATAAATTATGTCAACCCCATATGTGGCGGGCCACGTGAAAAGGGGGCTTATGGGTGTTCCTTGGGTAAACTGACTTTTCATCGTTTTCTGACCACCCGTGAGCCCCCTTTTTACGTGGCGCGCCACATATACTTTGTATTCCCATTATTGATGCAAAATTGCATTACAAATGTCCCAGCCGGCTCCGAGATGCAGCTCAGACATTGGCAGAAAAAAAAGGAAGAAAAAGTTTTTAAAAACCTAAATAGTTATTTAGTACTCCTAGGGGTATAAGAAACTATGGTACCATTCAAAATTGGGGGCACTAATTGTTGAAACAAACCCTACAACAGGTATAAGCCAATAAGCTTAATAATATCTGAACTGTGAGAGATCCTTGAGAGTTAAAAAGTTGAAAGGAAATAAATTTGCTATTTGGCCATGGTGAGCCAAATATGGGGGAAACAGCTATCTTTATAGATGGTGACCTAATAAACATTACATAGTTTTAAAATTTAGTTATATAGGTATCTAGAAGTAGTGGGAGTCGGGGGTACTTAGATACTGGTATGATTGTACAGGCTTGATCGGCCCAATGCATTAGGCAAGTGAATGGGAAAGGCAAATAGATTCAAAGGTTTCCACCTGCATTGAAGTTTCTTGGAAATCTTTGGACATATTTGTTAATCAAACAGTTGTACTACATTTCTCTGCTCCCAGATGGCACATGAGAGGCACTTCCTGGTGCTCCCCCTCCCTCACCCAAGGCCGTCTTAGGTCCAGTCCGTGAAAGTACTGTGAAAGTACTCCCCCCCCCCCCCACCCTCATTAACGTAAACTGTTCAGCCTGGCGGAGGTACGCTCTCTATCGAGTGACATTGTATATAATGAGTCATAAGCCACAGGACACAGTCTTAGCTACTTTAACCTCTCTTTTGTCAAGCTTCCTCTCTCCTCTGGTCTAGCTTTCTCAGTCCTCCGAACCCCCTACCCCAAGCTGACCCAGAACGCACGTTTTCTTCCAGTAACTCCCACCTGGTTAACTTCCCAAAATCCAGGTTGACTGCACACTTCAACTCTCGATCTCATCCTTACCCTACTGTCAGTGCGTAACCTTTTACCTCTGTCGCCTACATCTTCCATGAGCCGAGATCTTACATTAAAAACGTCAGCCTTTTTTTTTACAAGACAACTTTCTACATCATTTGAGTTGGACAACACGTTCATTGACGCCTACGGTACTTGCATTATATTTAAAACAGATGGGCCACCCAGCGCCGTTCTAATCTTGTTGGCATTTTGAAGAAATTAAATGAAATTCTCACGAAGAAATTAAATTCCCACTAAGGAATGGGGTCGGGAATCATTTAATATTACATTTCACGTAGCTACAAAAGCTTACGCCAATTGGTCAAAAGCCCAATAGAGCGATTGAAAAACACAAAAACTCCTTTTTCAAAATTTTCAATTTTTTATTTTTACTTGAAACACTTCCCAGCCCTTGCTGATGAACCTCTGGAAGTTTGACGAAGATCTGTTTGGCCATCTATGAGAAAAGTGGCGATACACACACAGATAGACAAACATCTCTCCTATCCAACAACAAACAAAACAAAGGAAAAGGAGAATTGTAGCAGAAAATAGGAAAAGGGCACTACAAGAAGTAACATCAAAAGTTTGTATTCATGTTGCCCATAATATTTATACAAACTATTCCTTAAATGCGATAATATGTATGAAAGGTGATATTATCACTTGTCAAACCATTTCTACAAGTTTGTCCTCCACAAGGCAATGTCATAGCTGGTTACGCTATGTGTAATATGTGTAATGCTGTGCTGTGCGATACCATGGTTCCCACCTGCAGTAGGCTCAAGCTAAACTCATCAAACTTCTGTTGCAGCAAGTTCTGCAACTGTTGTTTTGACTCGTTCAACCTTGTGCAGAGGTTCTCTCTTCGATCCCTCTCTTCTCTTACATCTTCACTTTCCACCAACCCATCCACTTTGTCTTCATCCACCTTCTCCTCTATCACTACCTCAGGAAAGTCATCAACAAGTTCCTGCTGGTCTCTCGGTTCACCAGTGCTCTTCTGTGAATCTGCAACACATCCATTTGAGAGGTCATCTCCACTGTTGGTTTCAACCTCATTCTGTTCTGTAGCTTTGCTGTTACCGTCTAGTAGATCTCCAATTTCAAAATCAATATTGCTCTGCAGATCCTGAACATCACCCAATTCTTCCAATCTCATCTCCAGTTCCTCGAGCAGCTGTTGAGTCAGACATTTCAGACAGTTGAGTCAGACAACACGACAGTATAAAATCCAATGCACACATTTCCTATTGCAGTTGATCTTTATCTATAGCTATTTACACAGCACATCAGGCATTTTAAAAACGTTTGGGTCAGATATGTTTATATCAACTTTTTTCCCCTCAGATAATAAATAAATAGGTAAGACTACAACAGCACTCGGTAGAGCGCATACCCCTGCCAGGCTGAACAGTTTATGTTATGTATCCCACTGATAGGCCGGATCTGGATCTGGATCTGAACCAAAATCCAATTGGCTTGTTCTTGTCACCGAACCATCTCGTCCACCAAGTTTTGTCTTAACTCGTCCATAACTTTTTAAAATACAGTCGTGGCCAAAAATATTGGCACCCTTGCACTTTTTTCAAATAACTATTGTCTGAAGGTTTTTTCAAATTTCAATATTATTTTTCAAATAATATTACCACGCTTGCACAATGTCCTAAAATTAAGTTGAAATTGACAAAAGTATTTGTTCTCCACAATTCTTTATTTCACTGTTGATATTACATCCCGGTGTGTACCCCGGCTTAGAATAGGTACACTGTATCCCTGCACATCGTAAGAGGCGACCAAGGGTTGGCGCCAGGAAGGGCATCCGGCCATAAAAACATTGCCTCAAACAGGGAACCATGATTGTCATGGGGCCCGCAAGGCTAACCCCCGCTCTAGCGGGGAAAATGGCCTTAAAACGATCATTCATTCATTCATTCACTGTTGATATTACAGAACCTTTGTTTTTGATTCAGAAATTAATATATCCTTTTAAATCAGAAAATAAAAAGAAATGACTGACAAAATTATTGACACCCTAGACTTAATATTTGGTAGCACCAAATATTTTGCCTTTGGACAAAATAACTGCAGTCAAGCGCTTCCTAAAGCCATGATTGAGCTTCTTACACCTCTCTACTGGCAGTTTGGCCCACTCTTCTTGTGCAAACTGCTCCAGTTCTCCCAGATTTGAAGGGGGCCTTCTCCCAACTGCTGTTTTCCCATCTCTCCACAGGTGTTCAATGGGATTGAGATCTGGACTCATTGATGGCCACTTCAGAACAGTCCAGCGTTTTGCCTTCAACCATTCCTGGGTGCTTTTTGAAGTGTGTCTGGGGTCATTGTCCTGCTGCAAGACCCATGACCTTCGACGGAGACCTAGCTTTCTGACACTGGGTTGAACATTGTGCTCCAAAATGGCTTTGTAATCTCCTGATTTCATGATGCCATGCACACATTCAAGGCACCCAGTGCCAGAGGCAGCACAGCAACCCCAAACATCACTAAACCTCCTCCATGTTTGACTGTAGGTAAGGTGTTTTTTTCTTTGAAGGCTTCATTTTGTTTTATATAAACATAGAGATGATGTGCTTTACAAAAAAGCTCTCATTTGGTCTCATCTGTCCACAGAAGGGTTTTGGCTTGTTCAGGTGTGTTTTGGCAAACTCCAGTCGGGATTCTTGTGTCTCTCTCTCAGCAGTGGTGTCCTCTTGGGTCTCCTACCATAGAACCCCCTTTCATTGAGTTGGTGATGGATGGTGCAAGTTGAAACTGTCGTACCTTGTGTCTGAAGGTCAGCTTGAATCTGTTTGGCAGTTGATCGAGAGGCTTTCTCCAGCATTTGAACAATCCTTTGCTACAATGTTCGATCAAGTTTTCTCTTGCGGCCACGTCCAGGGAGGTTGGCTATAGTGCCATGGGCCTTAAACTTCCTGATAACATTGCGTATAGCGGACACAGGAACAACAAGGTCTCTGGAGATGGACTTGTAGCCTTGATTATCCATGCTTAACTACATTCTTGTGTTTTACCTCCTCAGACAATTCCCTGGTTTTCTTTCTTTTCTGCATGTTCATTGTATTTGGAAGAGGGTCAGAGAGCAGTATTCAGGATTGCAAAGCAGATAGCGAAAGAGAGGTGTGATGTGATGGGGGTGAGTTGCTTGAAGGATGAAGTGGGCCAAATCGTTGTGGACCCAGATGGAATTAAAGGAAGATGGAAGAGATATATGGAAATACTGTTGAATGCAGAGAATGAATGGGATGGAAACATAGAGAGTAACCCAGTTTTAGGACCGGCAGAGAAGATAACTGAGAAGGAAGTTGAGGAAGCGATAAAAGCAATGAAGAGTAGAAAAGCGGGAGGGCCGACGGGAGTTGTGGGAGATATGTTGAAGGCAGCAGGAAGTTGGGGTGTGAAGAGAATGACAGAGATCTGCAATCTGGTGGTGAAAGAAGGCCGCATTCCAGTGGATTGGGAACTGAGTACCCTCGGCCCTCTATACAAGGGGAAAGGTGACCCTCTGGACTGTGGCTCGTATCGAGCGATAAAGTTATTGGAGCATGGAATGAAGGTATTGGAAAGAGTGTTGGAGAGGAGGATAAGGAAGAAAGTGAAGACTGACGAAATGCAGTTTGGACTTATGTCAGGAAGAGGAACGACAGACTCACTTTTTATTGTGAGGCAGTTGCAGGAGAAGTACATGGAGAAGAGGAAGGAATTTGTTTCTTGGGTTTGTTGATCTGGAGAAAGCATTCGATAGGGTTCCACGTGAAGTAGTGACATGGGCATTGAGGAAGTTAGGAGTGGAGGAATGGTTGATCAGAGTAGTGATGGCAATGTACAAAAGAGCGCGCACAGCTGTAAGGACGAAGGACGGGAACAGTGGTGAGTTTGAGGTGAAGGTGGGAGTGCATCAGGGGTCGGTACTAAGTCCACTACTATTTGTAGCTGTGATGGAGGTACTGGCTCGGAACATAAAGGAGGGTTTACCGTGGGAGTTGTTGTATGCAGATGATCTGGTGTTGATTGCAGAAAGTATGGATGGACAGAAGGAGAAGATGAACAAGTGGAAGGAATGTATGGAGACGAAAGGTCTGAAGGTGAATATCGGAAAAACAAAGGTGATGGCAAGTGGTAAAGCATGTGGAGAGGTGGAAAGAACTGGGAAGTGGCCATGTGCTATGTGCAGGAAGGGTGTCGGAGTGAACTCAATTCAATGTACAATGTGCGCTGAGTGGGTTCATCAAAAAATGTAGTGGTTTGAGAGGGTCATTAACCAGTGTGGCAGCTACATTCAAATGTAAGGTGTGCACAGAGGGAGCTGCAGATGGAGGAAATGTTGAGTTGGATCTTGGAGACGGCGTGAAGCTGGAAGGTGTGAAAACATTGTTACCTAGAAGACATGCTGAATGGAGAAGGTGGATCAGACTCGGCAACGGCTGCTTGAGTGAGATGTGCATGGAAGAAGTTTCGGGAACTGAGTGGCGTGCTGACGAGGAGGGGAGTGTCGTTGAAGCTGAAGGGAAAGGTGTATGCTGCATGTGTGAGAAGTGTTATGATTTATGTGAGCGAGACATGGATAATGAACGTAGAGGAGCAACGAAGGCTGGAAAGGGTGGAAATGCGAATGGTTCGGTGGATGTGTGGAGTATCGTTGAGAGAGAGGAAGCCAAATGATGAATTGCGAAAGATGATGGGAATAGAGCCTGTGATGGATGCTGTGAAGAGAAACAGTTTGAGATGGTTTGGTCATGTGTTGAGGAAGGATGAAAGTGACTGGTTGAGAAGAGTGATGGAAATGAATGTGGAAGGAAGTAGAGGATGGGGAAGACTGAGAAAGACTTGGCTAAAGATGGTCGAAGAAGAAATGCGGGCAAGGGGGTTAACAAGGGGAGATGCAGAAAATAGGGCAAAATGGAGAAGATTGTCATGGGGACCGCGAGGCTAACCCCCGCTCTTGCAGGGAAAATGGCCTTAAAATGCCTGTTGTTGTTGTTGTCTCCATGCTCATTGTGGTACACAGTGACACAAAACAGCAGAATGACTCCTTTTCTCTGTTCAAATTGGTTGAATGAGTGATTTTTATATTGCAGGCACCTGCAACTCACCATTGGTGAGTTCAATTCCAAAGTAAGGAAGAATCACCTGCTTGAAATCTAATTATTTCTAACAACTTCTAAAAGGTACCAATAATATTGTCCGGGCCATTTTAAGATTGCCGTGTGGAATAAGCTAAGATTTCGTAATTTTTTCAGCTTTTTTTGTTTTGTTCCACTGCAAATCAAAGAAATACATATGTGGACACCAAAATATTTTTTAATTTCAACCGTTTTCTGGAAGAAATGGTGCATTATTTGAAAAAAGTGCAAGGGTGCCAATATTTTTGGCCACAACTGTATCATGTTAAATATCGCTTTTTGCCTGATCTCTCAATGGTGAAGAATTACTTAACAAATAAATAATTATTGTATCTGAATCCATATTCAGATCTTCACCAAAATCGAATCGATTCGTCCTTCTCTTGTGACACACCCAACCTGTCCACCATGTTTTATCCAAATCCGTCCATAACTTTTTGAGATATCCTGCTATATGTTGGTTTTAGCCCTATCACTTAATGGTGAAGAATCATTCAAAAATTCTCTGATCCGGATCCGGATTTAAATCTTCACTAAAACTGAATCGATTCTTCATTGTCGCAAATGCAACCCCTCCAACAAGTGTTGGCCGAATCTCCACATCTTTTTGAGATATCCTGCTATATATAGTTTTTGGCCCGATCCCCCAATGGCGAAGAATCACTTTAAAAATTCTACTAACCGGATCCGGATCTTCATCAAAATCTAATCAATTCTTCCTTGTCACACACCCAACCTCTATGCCAAGCTTCATCCGAATCCGTACACAACTTTTTGAGATATCCTGTTCACAGACAGACAGACAAAGAGACGGGTGAAAACATAACTTCCATCCACCTTCGGTGGTGGAGGTGATACGTTACACGTGTAAATTTTTTTGCGAAGGATTTGTAAAAGCAGTGGCGAATTAAAAAAAGTAATTTGAAGGAAACTTAAGAAATGGGAAAAGGTCATTTGGCTCATAATTGGTGGACCATATCCACACCCTGCACAATACTCCCACTATAACACTATGCAGTAAATGTCAAACAGGGAATCAACTGAAGATGACGACACACAATGGCCTAGGTTTTGCAAGAACTATCATGGGATCTTTAACACACGCAACTTAACTGCAGACTGGAATAGCCAGGTTCATATCTACATCCAAACCATGGCATGGTCCAACATGCAGCATCACCTCAAGGTACTGCTTCAAAACAGCAGTTTATAGTTCCAGTGCCTTCAGAAAGTATTCACACCCCTTGACTTTTTCACATTTTGTTGTGTTACAGCCTGAATTTATAAATGGATTAAATTGAGATTTTTTTTGTCAATGATCGACACAAATTTCGAAAGAAAAAAAAAGTGGATTTTTTTTAATAGAAATTTTACAAAATAATTAAAAATAAAAAGCTGGAATATGTGAAAAAACTTCAGAGTTGTGAATACTTTCTGAAGGCACTGTAGGTTAAGCCCCATCAAACATAAAACCAAAACTAGATGGCATACAACCAGCATAGTGATAGTAAAGTAGTAATGCCATATAATACATTAATTTTAAAGTACCTTGAGCATAGACTGTGCTAGTTGTAGGATGCTGTCAGTGGTTCTGGTTGGCTCTTCGGTCCACAGGCTTAAGAACGTGTTCATTTCACACCAATCAATGGGGTCTGGTGTGCCATCACAACGCATATACCTCTCCCACTTCAGATAGCCAACCAAAGATGCAGTACAGCATGGGTGAGATGCAGTTCAGTACTCCATCACTGTCTACTTTGCGACACAATTCTCATTTGAAACATTACATTGTTTAAGAAATCTTAATTAATTTTGCTGCAATTGCTTTGCGATTGTTGGGGCTGCCCTAGCTTTTTTCTCTCTACAAGAGCGAGGCTCGTGGAAGAGCAAGGTTGAACAAACAGTGGGGTTGTGGAAGCAACACTTGGGCAGAACCAGCAAAGGAATTAATGAAGAGAGAGACAGAGAGAGACAGAGACAGAGACAGAGACAGAGAGAGAGAGAGAGAGAGAGAGAGAGAGAGAGAGAGAGAGAGAGAGAGAGAGAGAGAGAGAGAGAGAAGGGGAGGAAACACTGAAATCAGCAAGAGGGTTGGGCTAAGGAAGGGTTAATGGGGGAAATAAAGATCCTGGGTTAGGATGGGGGATGACACAAGATGGCAATGTACTGCCTGCCTGAATCCCTGGAGGGAAGAGTGGGAAAAAAGTGAGGAACAAAAAAGTTGAGGTGTGAAGTCAGCCTGGATTTTAGAACTTTAATCAGGAGAGGGTTACTGGAAGAGCACGTATATCCTGGTGCTGCTGGGGAGGCAGGGCGGATCCGGGGGGGGGGTGCAGGGGGTGCGCACCCCCCCTTCGATCCAGGAGGAGGGTGCAGGGGGTGCGCACCCCCCCCCCCTCCCCTCTGCAACGCAACGGCATGGATGTGCTGGAGGCAAACTCTATGATTGACGACAAGACGGACGCGCTCACTCAACTACGTCAAATTTTGAAACTGAATTCTCTCTGTGGTTCGATCGCGCTAAGGCCATGATATAATCTGTAGGAGGTGATGATATAATCTAAGGCCATGATATAATCTGTAGGAGGTGATGTCACAATGCCCAGAGTTGTAAAACGACAAATCCATCGTCCAAACACTGCCGCCAATATTCCCTTGCTCTTCTACCTCAGAAACATGTGCATTCCATTTCTCGACCACCTCAGCCGGATACCGATTCTGTGCTGAAAATCGGGAAGGTAGTGATCTGTTTCTGCTGATGCCATCTGCAATAATCGCCGATACCTGCGACATTCCAGCCCTACATCAGAAGCTATTGCGTTGGAAAAACGACATAGAACATCCCGCAGGACTGATAAATGAGCTGAGACTGGCAGATGTTTTGGAGAAGGAAGCCCAACAACACGCTTCCAAGCACATTCATGGATTGTTTCTGATAAATGGCCTAAGAGACTGGCAGATGTTTTGGAGAAGGAAGCCCAACAACATGCTTCCAAGCACATTCATGGATTGTTTCTGATAAATGGCCTAAGAGACTGGCAGATGTTTTGGAGAAGGAAGCCCAACAACATGCTTCCAAGCACATTCATGGATTGTTTCTGATAAATGAGCTTAGAGACTGGCAGATGTTTTGGAGAAGGAAGCCCAACAACATGCTTCCAAGCACATTCATGGATTGTTTCTGATAAATGAGCTTAGAGACTGGCAGATGTTTTGGAGAAGGAAGCCCAACAACACGCTTCCAAGCACATTCATGGATTGTTTCTGTGCAGTTGATGCAGACGAATTTCCATCCATCAAAGTCCTACTCCATATTGGATGCACCCTCCCCGTGGGCTCCTGTGAGGCCGAACGCTCATTTTCTTACCTGCGTCGTCTGAAGACCTACCTAAGAAATTCCATGGGGGAAAGGGGGATGGCATCTCTGGCCCTCATGAACATACACCATGACGTCACCATATCCCCACATGATGTGTGTGACATTTTCATTCAGAAACACAAGCGCCGTCTATTCCAAAATAGCTTAATTTACGATTAATAAAATAATTCACATTCCGCTGTCCTATCTGATCTCTTCTGTGGGGAGAACCCCCTGCCTTGAGCTTCACAACTTCGGTGCATGGTGGTGCCGGGCTTTGACCAGCACCTATTAAGCTGCTCTATACACCTCAACATGGCGTGCGTTTAGAAACATGGGAATTCTTCTGAATTTTTTGTCATTAATTAGCCTAATTAACTCAGGAGATCATAACAATCATTTCGCGAGAACTACACAAATCAGAAATTCCATTTCAGAAAGCTCCAGTAGAACTACACAAAAAACATGCCGCACGCATGCACACCAAAGACACACATCTCGTTTTTTCATTTCTGTTCCTCACAATTCTGTCTCTTCCCCCACCCCCCCCCCCCCCCCCCCCCACACACACACACACACACACACACACACACACACACACACACACACACACACTTAATTGTACAGTATCGGTTGTTCCTAAACTTAAATATAAATAATTTAAAGTATTACTGTAAATGATGTTAATTTCACAACATCCCATATTCAACTTTATTTAAATTGCAAACCTCAAACATAGTTTCCCCACTTAAAGCAAGAACGTTAACCCGTAAGCAATTGACTAGTTCCCCGACTGCATGGATCATCACACACACATACAAAATTCATCAATTTATAGCGGAAGGAACAGCTGGGCAAGTCGTTTCCCCAGTTCATCGATCTGACCATTAGTCATCGCGAATCTGTTGAACTGTTGGACCAGGGAAGAACACAAGGAACCGCAGAAACTTCCAAGAACGCACGAAATGGCGTTTCTGACGATCAATTTAAAAAAATTTCCTGGGGGAGGACCCCCAGACTCCCCTTAACCCCCCCCCCCAAGCGCTATAGTTTCATGCACCCCCCCCCCCCCCCCCCCCCCGTTTTGAAATTCCTGGATCCGCCCCTGGGAGGGTCACACAACTGAGAGAGCATACTATTGTGCAAATGATTTCTAGGGGATAACCCTAGATTCTGAGATAACTCGAGAATGATTTCTAAGATTTAGGAATTTAAAAAATAATAGTCGAAGGGGATTGGGAGGGGGTCGATAATGCAAATTCTCGATGTAAATGTGTACCGCATAGCACCACCTGGTGGTGGTGGGAGAGGATATTACAAGTCATCTGTGGAGATTACTTGCAATTTTGGCTGATGGGATGGCCTAGCCCTTAGAGGTCTGCACACTCACCTCTAAGCTGACTCGCCTGGGTTTGAATCCCGACCAAGATATAAACTGTCATCCCGGAGTTTCACAGGTTGATGATCCATCAATGTGTGTGCAGTCCCTCGGATGGACATTAAATGGGCGTTCTGTCTGGCAGCATTCGTTGGTGACGTAAAAGATCCCATGCTGTCCTTTGCGAAGAGTTGGTGAGCTATCACCAGCACCCTGAACAAATTAGAAATGCATTCCCTAACCAACAAGAGGGCATTTCAACAGTGGCACAGCCACGCACTCAGCCAATGATACTACCCCGCAGCTTTGTGCTGCATACAAACGAAGAAGAAGACTTGAATTTTGCATTAAACTCATATGCAAGTACAAGTGCTTTACTGACCCCTGCCATAGGGAGGTTGTATTATTCTCCATTCCAGAGCGGGTGTTTCTCGTACTATAAACTTGTTGTGCATGAACTTTCTTCACCCTCACTGAATAGTGAACAATAATAATAATAATAATAATAATAATAATAATAATAATGTTAGGAAGAATATTAATAACAATCATATAAATAACTAGCAGAAGTACCCGGCGTTGCCCTAGGGGAGGGGTGGAACGGGGGGGAGGGGAGAGAGTGAAGGGGAGGGGAGTGGGGGGGGGAGGGTGGGGGAGAGGGTGGGAGTGGGGGTGAGTGGGGAAGGGGAGGGGAACTGGGGGTGAGGGGGAAAGGGGAGGGGAACTGGGAGTGAGGGGGGTAGGCAGGAGAGGAAAGGGGTTCATATATATGCTGGTGGGTGAATGTGGCGTTCATCACGTTTCTGAGTTAAGTGTGATGCCGATCAGGAAGAAGACGCATAAGCCGTACTACCAACTTCGTACACTTCCGGAATTGTTTGATTTATTTGTATTCAAATGTCTGGTGATTGTTTTGTATTTATTTATGCGAATGTGTACTTGTATATAACTGTCATTAATTTAAAAAGGCTTAGGCACTATCGAGCGATTTTTAAAAAAAAACAAGTTTTTCCAAAATGTTTTTTTTTTTTTTTTTTTTACCTAAAACACTCCCAGGCACTCACTGATGAACCTCTGAAAGTTTTACGAAGATCCGTTCAACCAACTCTGAGAAAAATGGCGACACACATACAGACCAACATCTCTCTTATATAGTAGATAATCACTACCATCATTGTATACGAGCATCTATTTTTTTTTGCAGCAGCATAAGATCAGTGATGGGAAGGTTTTCTCTCTGCAAGGGGGTGAAACAAAATGAGCGAAGCCTCTTCTATTTGCTTCAAGAAGTCCTGTGTCACAAAGCACCAGGTGTGACATACAATGGTGTTCTGTGGGTGTTCCACACTTAATAGGTTTGACCACTCTCCCACGATATAACAGCCAAATGTTTCCCCTCAATTGTTTAAACCTTCAATGGTATTGAGAATAATGTAACGTATTTCTGTTTATCCAGAAGAGAGTTGCATCTGATGATACAATGTACTCCACTGTACTGTACTCGATCTTGTTTTACTGTACATACCTTTTCCTGTATGTGCTGCTGATGATAAATGCCGATGATCTTATTCTGTTCTCCGTCGAGTCGGACTTTCAGCTCCATCAGCTCTTGCATGTAGTGTATTCGCTCCTGCCAGGCCAGGTTATGGTTGAAGGACAGGGTCTATGCTATATCTGCTTTAAAGTTTAAACCGAAGAATAATCAACAACTCTGTTTGCCCTGTTTGGTGTTGCCAGGCATTGGAGCACCCATGAGAGGCATTCAAAAAGTGAAACTAATGCAAGGTATGATATAATGTAAGTATCATAAGGTGTGTAATTAAATTTTTTAAAGGATTATTAAAAAAAGGTTCTGGGTCATTATAATGACCAATAAATATTTGTGCCTACTTTTCGAATAAAAAAAAATGCCTTTTTTGTATGACATTGCAAATCGAACTTAGATCATAATTATTGATATGTATGTATGTATGTATGTATGTATGTATATATGTATGTATGTATATATATATATATATGTATGTATGTATGTATGTATGTATGTATGTGTGTGTGTGTGTGTGTGTGTGTGTGTGTGTGTGTGTGTATATATATATATATATATATATATATATATATATATATACGTATATATATATATATATATATATATATATATATATATATATATATATATATATATATATATATATATATATATATATACAGTGGAACCTTGACTTACGAGTTTAATTCGTTCTGTGACCGAGCTCGTAACTCAATTTGCTCGTTTCTCAAATTAAATTTCCCCATTAAAATGCATTGAAATGCTATTAATCCGTTCCAGCCCGCCAAAAACCACACCAATTTTTTTTTAAATATGCAGTATATATAAAAATATCTCGCGCTTTATATTTCACCTGTATGCAGCATACAAGTTGGCAGGATGGCCTGGACTGGAGGTACGCACACTTGACTCTAAACTGTCCAGCCTGGGTTTGAATCCCGACCCAGCTATAACCTGTCATGTCGGTGTTTCACAGGCAGGGGGATTCATCAATGTGTGTACCGCTAAACTGGGCGCCCCGTTTGCGTCCCATTAGTTGTTGGATGTTAAGGATCTCACCGTGTCTTCCACAAAGAGAAGGCGAGCTATCGCCGGCACTCTGAACAAGTTGTGGCCTGGCATGCTCTTCTCCTCTGCCGTTATATACGTCCTCCTCGGCATCTTTTTCCAGAAGAGCCCTGTCTCGTCACAGTTGAAGATTTGCTGGGGGATGTATCGTTCGGCTTCTATCAGTTCGGCAAAAGTTAGAATAAAATCTTCAGCTGCGTGTTTATATACACAAAGAATTAAGTTAAGCACCCCCCCCCGTTTTTTTACAACTTCGCACATTACAAGTTTGTTGTCGTCAAAACAGTGTAATATACCCATGATATTGCTATATTTTCTGGAGAAGTGATATTATGGTCACATAAAAACATAACAATCATGCCGTTTTCAATATTTTATTCTGAATAATTTAAGGTGAAATTTTTTGGGAATTTTAGGCATATTTTCACCTCAATTTAAGTATGGAGCTATAGGTCCATCACGGACAGTGTGGATGACGTTTATGTTTTCTAACGTACAGTCATTGTTCTGAGAAGACCTCTAGCGATCTTTGCGTCAATAACGTGTGTAGGACCCACGTGATCGTGCTGCACGAGCGATGGGCGTCACAGATGAGTGCACTCATCTGCATTTCATCAATGGATAATTGCTAATGTCATACCAATCATTATTTGATCTCACATACCTTAGAATATATGCCAATGTATACATATACACAAAGAATATATATTAGGGGGTGCTTACCTTAATTCGTTGTGTAGGGGTGCTTAACTTAATTCTTTGTGTATATATATATTGTTGCGGATATGGGATTTGGCCTCCATCCATATCCGCTTGTAAATATTCCCCTATTTCCCCAATACTTCCCAACTATCCCCAATTCCCCATTCCCTAGTCCCATTTTCTGTAAACAACACTCTGTAGACCCGACCTTCCCCTATTTCCCCCATTAAATGTCGCATCCAGGTCCACCGCATCTCACGTAGACAACTATAGGACATCTTGCTAGTTATTCTTAGTCTATGTCAGTTAAGGACTCGTTTCCATTAATTCTGACTCTTCGTTGCACCAGAATGTGATTGTATGGCACCGTTAGAAAGTTTAGGACCTCCCAATACCTCCCCGCAGCTCTTCCTCATGGTACAACAACAACAACAACAACAACAACAACAGCGGCGGCGGCGCGGGGAGTGTGCGTCCTCACTCTGGCTTGGTTAGCCGCCATTGAACATGTGCTCCGACGGGGTTACCACGCAGGGGCTCGCTGTCAGCTCCTCGTCAAGGGCGGAGCCCGGTAACCCCCCGCACCCAATAGAAGCGGCGGACCGATTCCATCTGGGGCGGAGACAACGAGCCGAGGGCGTGTCACTCCCCGCTGAGCATGCGCAGGAAGAGGGATGTGACGTCAGATGCGCCCTCAGCTTGGAGAGAGAAGACGCCACCTCCGAGCGCTGAAATACCTCCCCGCATCTCTGGACCGGACCGTGTTGATTCTGCCCCTGAGCCAAGGTGCACCTTGTGCTATCGACTGCTGTCCTTCCCTGCCATCAATCCCCGTGTAAGTCAGTCTTGTCCCGTTTGTCTGTGGTCTGTCGGGGATAGATAGGACTGTGTCTAAGTGCCCATCTTTTCTGTGCTTTACCTCTTACCTTGTAATCTACCCTTTTCTGCATCACCAATTATATCCTCCTCCGGAGGTCTTGAGAACTGTACCCCCTCGTGTCGTTTCATTTATCCCAGCCATTGTGTCCTTTCCTTCATTGATTTAGCGTAGCGCGATTCGGCCAACGTTCGAGTGGAATCGGGCGGGATAGGGTTCTAATCGGGGAGTAACTGTTCGGACGCGGTAATACACCACCGCTCGGTCAATATAACATCTGTCCGCGATCCGCAACAATTGTTGTCAGGAGTTGGATTCGGACCTGGGACTAAATTTGTTAGGCCCAAATTTTGGAACACCAATTGTACTATTAGAGTAACAATTGGTGTCGAGGAGTGAGATCGGACCCGAAACGCGCTTCACGCGCTCAAAATTATTAACGGCGAAATTTGATTTTGTTTTACAAAAATAAAAACCCGAATTTTGAAAGTCGCGCTATGGCGGATCAAGACGGCTGGGTTCCGGTAGAGGAGAGTGAGGCAGGGTCGATCCAGGACCAAATTGAGGGACAAGAGGAGAGCGAAGCAGGGAGGGCGGCAGGTTCGCAAAATGGCGCCTTGCACATGGCTGCGGCGGCCGTACTCGCTGCACAAGCGGGAGGGATGGGCCAAATGCAGGCCCTCATGGAGCAATTTATGGCGCAAATGCAGGCGTCCCTCAACCTACAGGGTGAGCGATTGGAGGGCCAAATGGGGGTAATGGGGAACCGGATGGATGCTCAGGGTGAGCGATTGGAGGGCCAAATGGGGGTAATGAGGGACGAAGCGAGGGGTACCGGTGAGGGGTTAGAACAAAGGATGGGGGCCCAGATCGGAGGGTTAGGGAGTAGAATAGAGGGATTAGACAATAGATTAGGGGAAATACAGGAGGGGTTATTGGGGGTAGAAAACAGAATGGCCGCTCAAGAGAATCAAATGGAAGGGATGCAAAAGGGGTTAGAGGGGTTAGAAAACAGTATGGAAGGCAAATTGAGGGACATGAGGGACCAAGCGGAAAGGGAAGTTAAACAAATGGGGCAGCAGATAGAGGGGGTCAGAATGGGGGTAGAAACTAAATTGGATGCTCACAGGGAGGAAATGGAGCAGATGAGGGTGGCATCTGGGCAGGAGATGCAAGTGATGGGAGAAGAGATCAGAAGAGGTGTGAGTGAGGAGGTCGGAGGAGTGCGCGAGGAGGTGAGGCACTGTAAGGAGCGCATGGAGAAGGAGGTGAGAAAGGGGACTGTAAAGTTACAAGGGGGCATAGAGGACCTGACGCAGGAGGTGGAACAGCTGACGGAGGGACAAAAAGGACTAACGGAGCAGGTTCAAAGGAACACTGCGGTATTAGGAGGGTTAAAAGCGACACAAAACGACATAAAAAACGACTTGATAGCGACAAAGAGGCAATGTCAGATGGTACGTGAGGGACTGACAACGAGGTTGGACGAGGTGACAGAGGTAATGGAGACGAAGGACCGGCAGGTGAGGACGCACATGGAAATGGTCAAGGTAGCCTTAGAGGACGAGCTTGAGGAGACGTACCGGGAAATAGAAGAGGTGAAGCAGAAATTAGAAGAAGTGGAAGAAGGGGTGAGCGAAATTAAGAAGCGACGGAGAGAGGATAAGAAAGAGATAAAGGAGGAAGTAAAAGAATTGGTCCAAAGTCTGTGTTTGGATCGTGATGATGTGCTCATTAACCGGATGAGGGATTCGCAGGTGATGGAGGAGAAGCGAAGAGGAAGAGGACCCGGTATAAGTGGTGACCAATATGGTCGTGCGTATGATGCGCCAGGTGATTTAAGAAGCTTGGGGGTCGAGATGGACCCGGGTGTTCGTGAGAGGCCGTTGGTGAAGTGTGCGACAGGTCTGGTGTGTGAAAAAGGAGGTGTGCGAGAAAGTCCGACTTTGGGGTGTGTGAGGAAAAAGTGCGTGCCAAGGAGTGAGGGTGCTGTCGAGAGTGAGTCGGTCGTAGCGCGTGTGCGAGGGAGCACATGGAAGCGCGTAGTGAGGAGTGTTACGGAGAGTGTAAAGGGAGAATGCACGCCTGTGGTGAGTGTTACAGAGGATGTAACGGGAGAGGGTGTGCGAGAAAGATGTGTGACGGACAGGTGCATGGGGAAAGAGTGCGCTGTCAAAAGTAAGGAAGAATGCACGCCTGTGGTGAGTGTTACAGAGGATGTAACAGGAGAGGGTGTGCGAGAACGATGTGTAACGGACAGGTGCATGGGGAAAGAGTGCGCTGTCAAAAGTAAGGAAGAATGCACGCCTGTGGTGAGTGTTACAGAGGGTGTGACGGGAGAGTGTGCGCAAGAGTGTGCGCGAGAAAGGTGTGTAACGGACGGGTGCATGAGGAAAGAGTGCGCTGTCAAGAGTAAGGGTGAGTGCGCTGTCAAGAGTGGAGGTGAGAGTAGTAAGAGTGACACGGAGCGTGAGTTGGTTGTGACAGGTGAGAAAGGAAGCACACCTGGAATGGTAGAGCGTGTGTGGGAATGCACGCTGGAATTGGTAGTGAGGCACGTGGTTGGGTGTGCGAGTGAGAGCACACCTGTGATTGTCACAGAGGAGGTGACCGAGGAAGGGGCGCGAAGAGGTGTGTTGGTGAGGTGTGCGACCAACGAATGTGTGCCAAAGTGTTCGGTGGTCAGGTGTGTGACCAAGGCTGTGAGTGGAATGAGTGTACCTGGGTGTGTAAGGAAAGGTACGAGGAGCATGGAAACGGCTGGATGTATGAGCAAGAAAGGGGTAGCGTATGCATGTAAGCATGCAGGTGAAGCATCGACGGTAACCGGGTTAGAGGTTAGAACGACTTATAGCCGAATCGGGCCCTCGGTGCGTGCCGGGCTTCGCGTGCCGCGAGAACCAGCGGGGATCCGAGCCACGGCGGGTTCGAAAGGACCGCCGTACGCGATCCACGCTGGGCCTCGCTTTGAACGGCCGCGTCCGTGCTCCACTAGGCGGAGCGGGCAGCCCGATAGGAAGGGTCGTCATGGCGACCACTTTTTGTTGAGGCATTCCGGCAGGTCGAGATCGGGCCATGGGATGGCTCCGTGCCGAGATGGTGCGTGGGACCTCGGCCCGGGTAAACCTCCTTCCCTGCACCGAATGCGGGACGTATCCAGCCGCTGGCACCAAACAACCCGCATTCATTGCTCGGCTTTACGAAGCCGGGCTTTGGACAGGAATTGGCGCACCGAGAGGCATTAGTGAGTAGACTGTGTGATGAAGTTAGTGTTTTGGACCCGAAATTAGAAAAAAACAAAATTTGATGATTGGCAAAGGATTGGCAGTGATGATTGGCAGATGATGAGTAGTGATTGGCAAATTTTTGATTTGTTGAAATTTGATGTGCAAAATTGGTAGTGGGAGATGCCCGATGTGGTGGGATGGCAACTCTGTCATCCCTCACAAACATGTGGGGCAGATGCGCTATAGTTTATGGGGTGTATGGCAGTGAAAACTAGCCCGGGTGGGTAAGGATATATGGTGTGTAGGGCCCTAGAAGATGACAGTAGGTAACGTTAAGGTTAGATAGTGACTGATACCTGTAGTGGGGACGCAGGTAGATTAGAGGGGATGATAATGACGAGGGAGCGCAATAGTTTAAAGGGACGACTGGGAAGCGCAAGTTTCGGAGGGGAGTAGTTAGATGAGATGATGCTGTGTGAGAACTGGACAGGTGTGTGGAGCAGTGAGTGTTGTGGATCAGCGCGAATGTGCTTGGGGAGAGAAGGGTGCAGGCGGCACCAAGTATGAGAGCACAGGTGTGCAAGTACAGGTGTGTGGAATACATGGAGTAAGTGGTACGGAGTGGTGTGCATGGTGCGAAGGTGTGGATGGGGGAAGAGTGGACCCCTTTCACGAGTACCCGGGGCGGGTAGTGTAAGTGTTAGGTAGAGGGTATAGGTAAATTGTGGTTGGATATTGGCATTTGTGGTGCGGTTGCAGAATGGTATTGTGGATGGGTGCATTAGTGTTGTGGAAATGGCTGGGCGTGTAGCCTGTTAGTGTGTGTAGTTGGTTTGGGCACTCCACCACTGTGAGGATGTCGGCCAGGTGAGGCCGCAGGTGGGCTCTGGGAGCCGTTAGTGTCAGTGGGTGCCTGAGGATCCCGGGTGTGGATCGGGCAGCCCGTGCCAGAGAGGGCACTGAGGGGGTGAGAGTGCGAGAGGGCCTTCCCCAGTTAGTTAGGTTAGGGTGAGGAGCAGGTAAGCTCGGGTGGCAACTACAGTGGTGGAGGTGTGCAGGTGGGTAGACCTGCTGGGAGAGCTACACGTCACAGCCCAGAAATTGTGCGAGAGCACCGAGTGTTGAATCGGGGGGAGTGAGACCCCAAATTGAGAAGCACCACAGTTTGGTCAATGGGAATTGGTTTTTAGAACCCATAGTGTAAGTTGGCCAATGGATTGGCAGGGAAAGACCCCGGGTAATGTAAAGTTGTTAAAGTCATTTAGGAAATAGTTAGGATTGACGAACCTGTCGCACCATACGCAGCCACTTACCTGAGGTGATGATGATGACTCCACACCTGTGTTCCTTTGTTCTGTGTTGCAGGAAATAAGAATTGCTGTGTGGATTTGTGAGACGCATCACGACGTGGATGAGACATTGGGGTGATTCCATCTCTCCCTCCCAAGGAGGGACTGATGATGAATTGGTGATGGCAAATTTTGATGTTGAGTTGGAGATGGCAAATTTTGATGAGAGTTGGAAACGGCAAATTTGATTGGTTAGGAGGGAGAGAAGACGAATTTGGTTTATGGGAGGAACGGGGAAGACAGTAGGGACGTTTGTTTGATGTGTAAAGTAGATGTTTATGGGTAGTGTTGTGTTTTGTGGATACAGTAAGGGGTAAGGGAGGGGCAATGTAGGTTACCTGGTGGGGGGGGGGGCGTACGGTAGGAACGTACCTGTCTCACCTGGTTCCCATGTGCCCCCAGTGTGCATTACCTTGTATTGCGTGCACTTTTGCGCCCTTACCACCTTACTCAATTGTCTTCTTTTGTCTCCCACCTCCGAGGATCTGGCTTTGGGGCAGAGAGAGAGGAGAGAGAGGTGCTGGCTCTGCAGTTGTGGGCCTGTACTTTCGCTGCTTGCTGCCTGGATCGATACACCATATGGACCGCAATTTTTGTGGCCGCCCACCATGGACCGCAGTTCTTTTGCGGGCAAGCACCACCCGTTGATGGACCTCTGGGTCAACGTGGCACCTATGCCATAGAGGTGAACCACTATAGTTGGCCCCCTGACGGCCACAATTTAGAAATGGACGCGGTTGGCGCCTTTCTTTATTTCTAAGGAAACCAGAAGGCCAAGTGCTCCAAGAAGGCAAGACCAGCGGCAGAACATCGGCCGGCTGCGACACCACCGGTGATTATTGAACACTTTATTGGTGCACCGGATGGTGCTGACTGTACATAATGGGGTGGTGCTTTTGGTGCTTGGATGGGGTGCTCTGCACATTATTAAAGGCCGTAGGGCCACAGGGCACTCGTGGGTTGGTGTATCGATGCTGGCATGCGTGCTCTCTCTATGCATAACATCTGCATGTGTTCCTCCAAAAACAGGTCCTGGATCGTAGTGTAAATATCAGTGTAGTCTTGTATAAATGATGCTCCCTACCGGCTGTATGTTTAGTTTGAGGATTCTTTCCGTGATTCGGTTATCCTGTGGGTGTGTTTCTGTGAGGAGAAGGGTGCAACGTCGCAGGGGGACATATTTACTCATTTGTGAACATCTGTAAAACTGTCGCACTCAGGGTAGAGTTAATAGTAGAGGGAACTACATCTGAGTGCCACACTAACGTAGGTAAAAATTTATCGGGTCGGGACGCCCCGAGGTAGATAAGGGTGCAATGTTGCGGATATGGGATTTGGCCTCCATCCATATCCGCTTGTAAATATTCCCCTATTTCCCCAATACTTCCCAACTATCCCCAATTCCCCATTCCCTAGTCCCATTTTCTGTAAACAACACTCTGTAGACCCGACCTTCCCCTATTTCCCCCATTAAATGTCGCATCCAGGTCCACCGCATCTCACGTAGACAACTATAGGACATCTTGCTAGTTATTCTTAGTCTATGTCAGTTAAGGACTCGTTTCCATTAATTCTGACTCTTCGTTGCACCAGAATGTGATTGCATGGCACCGTTAGAAAGTTTAGGACCTCCCAATACATCCCCGCAGCTCTTCCTCATGGTACAACAACAACAACAACAACAACAACAGCGGCGGCGGCGCGGGGAGTGTGCGTCCTCACTCCGGCTTGGTTAGCCGCCATTGAACATGTGCTCCGACGGGGTTACCACGCAGGGGCTCGCTGTCAGCTCCTCGTCAAGGGCGGAGCCCGATAACCCCCCGCACCCAATAGAAGCAGCGGACCGATTCCATCTGGGGCGGAGACAACGAGCCGAGGGCGTGTCATTCCCCGCTGAGCATGCGCAGGAAGAGGGAGGTGACGTCAGATGCGCCCTCAGCTTGGAGAGAGAAGACGCCACCTCCGAGCGCTGAAATACCTCCCCGCATCTCTGGACCGGACCGTGTTGATTCTGCCCCTGAGCCAAGGTGCACCTTGTGCTATCGACTGCTGTCCTTCCCTGCCATCAATCCCCGTGTAAGTCAGTCTTGTCCCGTTTGTCTGTGGTCTGTCGGGGATAGATAAGACTGTGTCTAAGTGCCCATCTTTTCTGTGCTTTACCTCTTACCTTGTAATCTACCCTTTTCTGCATCACCAATTATATCCTCCTCCGGAGGTCTTGAGAACTGTACCCCCTCGTGTCGTTTCATTTATCCCAGCCGTTGTGTCCTTTCCTTCATTGATTTAGCGTAGCGCGATTCGGCCAACGTTCGAGTGGAATCGGGCGGGATAGGGTTCTAATCGGGGAGTAACTGTTCGGACGCGGTAATACCAAACCGCTCGGTAAACTAACATCTAAAACCGCGTCTGTAACAATATATATATATATATATATATATATATATATATATATATATATATATACATACACACACACACACACACACACATATATACACTCAACCCTCGGCTATCGCGAACTCAGCTATCGCGTTTCTCTGCTATCGCGGCTACCTAAAAAACTGCACAACACAAGACTATCGCGCCCCAAATACGCGCTATAGCGCACCGGAAATAATGGAAAGGGTGCTACGTCATCACCGAGCGTGGGGAAAGAGAAATCAAGGGAAATCAAGAAGAGGAAGAACTTAATTTTTACGCTCAGAAATTCGAAATTGTGCAGTTGATAGACAATGGTGAAACAAAGCGAAGTGTTGGAAAGAAATTTGGGATAAATGAGTCAACAGTGCGAGGTATTTACCGAAACCGCGATTATCGTAGAAACGTCGATATTAAGATTTAACAATCAACAGTGAAGCAAGGTGCTCCTTTATTAATACGGCTCTGGCAGGTTACGAGGAGCAGTATCATGCCCACGTCCACTCCCTCCACCAACGCCAGATCACCGAATTCTTACGGCCAGATTCGGCGTCAGAACAAGTCTAATCGGGGGACATGAGGGTAACCGCGGGGGGGGGGGGGGGGGGCACAAACTGTCGTTCCAGACCTCAATCTATGATGTAAATGCTTGATAATAAGAGTTTGCCGTCAACAACCAACACACCAAACCAGTTCCAATTTAAAAACATGCTGCAAAGTCTCTCTCTTTCACACAAACAAACACACACACACACACACAAACACACACACACACACACACACACACACACACACACACACACACACACACACACACACACACACACACACACACACACACACACTGCACAAAATATAGCCGACGTGCAAGTTTGGCGCCAAAGGCTTGGCCTGCGGGTGGGTGTGGGGGGCACAAAAACTCATTTGGGTGGGCATGGCCCGCGAATGCCCCCCCATGACGCCGACCCTGCTTACGGCGTCGCAACGAGCCACAGCCCTCTGTCTTTGATGAGCCCTCTGACGCTTCAGCTAACGCAATCCTGGACGAGTTAGAGGCACGTACGGGTGGTCAATAAGACTCCACCCAAGCCTCGGAACCTACCCAACCATCTGAGCCCCTCATCGTCCCCAAAAAGGTAAATAAAATGGTAAAAGAAAATGTACTTTTTTTACCATTTTTTTTTTATTTACATATTGTGATTCTTGTTTTAATGTTTCTTCCTATGTTAATGTTTCTTTATATGGTAGAAACACTTGGTAAAAAAGTAGCAAAAATAGGTTAAATATGTGGTCAACTTGGGGGTCCTGGCACCAATTAGAATTATTACCATACATTCTTCAGTTCGGCTATCGCAATTTCGGCTAACGCGCACCGATGGCGGCACCAATTAGGCGCGATAGCCGAGGGTTGAGTGTATATATATATTCGAATAAAAGAGAGTTGGAGTAAAAAAGAGAGTAAAATAAAGAGATATATATATACCACCATACCAACTGTAAAGCATGGTGGTATATATATATTGTTGCGGATATGGGATTTGGCCTCCATCCATATCCGCTTGTAAATATTCCCCTATTTCCCCAATACTTCCCAACTATCCCCAATCCCCCATTCCCTAGTCCCATTTTCTGTAAACAACACTCTGTAGAACCGACCTTCCCCTATTTCCCCCATTAAATGTCGCACCCAGGTTCACCGCATCTCACGTAGACAACTATAGGACATCTTGCTAGTTATTCTTAGTCTATGTCAGTTAAGGACTCGTTTCCATTAATTCTGACTCTTCGTTGCACCAGAATGTGATTGTATGGCACCGTTAGAAAGTTTAGGACCTCACAATACCTCCCCGCAGCTCTTCCTCATGGTACAACAACAACAACAACAACGGCGGCGGCGGCGCGGGGAGTGTGCGTCCTCACTCCGGCTTGGTTAGCCGCCATTGAACATGTGCTCCGACGGGGTTACCACGCAGGGGCTCGCTGTCAGCTCCTCGTCAAGGGCGGAGCCCGGTAACCCCCCGCACCCAATAAGAAGCGGCGGACCGATTCCATCTGGGGCGGAGCTAACGAGCCGAGGGCGTGTCACTCCCCGCTGGGCATGCGCAGGGAGAGGGAGGTGACGTCAGATGCGCCCACACCACGGAGAGAGAAGACGCCACCTCCAAGCGCTGAATACCTCCCCGCATCTCTGGACCGGACCGCGTTTGATTCTGCCCCTGAGCCAAGGTGCACCTTGAGCTATTGACTGCCTGCCCTTCCTTGCCATCAATCCCTGTGTAAGTCAGTCTTGTCCCGTTTGTCTGTGGTCTGTCGGGGATAAGATAAGACTGTGTCTAAGTGCCCATCTTTTCTGTGCTTTACCTCTTACCGTGTAATCTACCCGTTTCTGCATCACCAATATTATATCCTCCTCCGGAGGTCTTGAGAACTGTACCCCTTGTGTCGTTGCATTAATCCCAGCCGTTGTGTCCTTTCCTTCATTGATTTAGCATAGCGCGATTTGGCCAACGTTCGAGTGGAATCGGGCGGGATAGGGTTCTAATTGGGGAGTAACTGTGCGGACGCGGTAATACCAAACCGCTCGGTAAACTAACATCTAAAACCGCGTCTGTAACAATATATACACTCAACCCTCGGCTATCGCGCCTAATTGGTGCCGCCATCGGTGCGCGTTAGCCGAAATCGCGATAGCCGAACTGAAGAACGTATGGTAATAATTCTAATTGGTGCCAGGACCCCCAAGTTGACCACATATTTAACCTATTTTTGCTACTTTTTTACCAAGTGTTTCTTCCATATAAAGAAACATTAACATATGAAGAAACATTAAAACAAGAATCACAATATGTAAATAAAAATAAAATGGTAAAAAAAAGTACATTTTCTTTTACCATTTTATTTACCTTTTTGGGGACGATGAGGGGCTCAGATGGTTGGGTAGGTTCCGAGGCTTGGGTGGAGTCTTATTGACCAGCCCTACGTGCCTCTAACTCGTCCAGGATTGCGTTAGCTGAAGCACCAGAGAAGCGCTCAACGTCAGAGGGCTCGTCAAAAACAGAGGGCTGTGCCTCGTTGCGACGCCGTAAGCAGGGTCGGCGTCATGGGGGGGCATTCGCGGGCCATGCCCACCCAAATGAGTTTTTGTCCCCCCCCCCCCCCCCACACCCACCCGCAGGCCAAGCCGTTGGCGCCAAACTTGCATGTCGGCTATATTTTGTGCAGTGTGTGTGTGTGTGTGTGTGTGTGTGTGTGTGTGTGTTTGTGTGAAAGAGAGAGACTTTGCAGCATGTTTTTAAATTGGAACTGGTTTGGTGTGTTGGTTGTTGACGGCAAACTCTTATTATCAAGCATTTACATCATAGATTGAGGTCTGGAACGGCAGCTTGTGCCCCCCCCCCCCCCCCCCCCGCGGTTACCCTCATGTCCCCCGATTAGACTTGTTCTGACGCCGAATCTGGCCGTAAGAATTCGGTGATCTGGCGTTGGTGGAGGGAGTGGACATGGGCATGATACTGCTCCTCGTAACCTGCCAGAGCCGTATTAATAAAGGAGCACCTTGCTTCACTGTCGATTGTTAAATCTTAATATCGACGTTTCTACGATAATCGCGGTTCCGGTAAATACCTCGCACTGTTGACTCATTTATCCCAAATTTCTTTCCAACACTTCGCTTTGTTTCACCATTGTCTATCAACTGCACAATTTCGAATTTCTGAACGTAAAAATTAAGTTCTTCCTCTTCTTGATTTCCCTTGATTTCTCTTTCCCAACGCTCGGTGATGACGTAGCACCCTTTCCATTATTTCCGGTGCGCTATAGCGCGTATTTGGGGCACGATAGTCGTGTGTTGTGCAGTTTTTTAGGTAGCCGCGATAGCAGAGAAACGCGATAGCTGAGTTCGCGATAGCCGAGGGTTGAGTGTATATATATATATACAGACTTGGCATTTAATATGGAATTTTTTTTTTTTCTTGACTTGGGTTTACTTTCTTAACTCAGTATATCAGTCTGGTGAGTTTCTTTTCCACTTTGGTGATTTCTTTGTTAAAAGAACCATGTCACTGATTGTCTGTCGCAGCAAGAAGTCAACAACAGGATTATATCACAGGTGGCGTGGCAAAATGTACGGACAGGTGCATTTGATGATTTTCTTCACAGTCGGGTATACAAGGGTTGTTGCGTTCTGTATTAGTGGAAAACAACTGCTGCACGTCTCCAAAAGTTATTGCCGCTTCCTCTGGAGATGGTCCGTCAACTCGACAATGCTGTTTGTCATGGAGTGTTGGCTTTACGAAATTACGGCATGAAACAGCGTGCTATTGTTCGGCAGTATGGCATCACTCAAGGTCAGGTGTCAAAGATCCTGAAACGAAATGCTCAGAGGGGTGTCCCTACTCCAATACCGAGGCCAGGACGTCCCCACAGAACCACAAGGAGGGATGATTGCCAGCTGCACCGGTTAGTCTGCAATGGCTGTACCAAGTCAGCTAGTCGGCTTAGGGCTGAGTGGCAGCAACTGACAAATGTGCCTGTATCCAGAAGGCGAGTCAACCAACGACTGGTTCAAGCAGGCTATCGTGCCAGGCGTCCCCTGAGAAAGCCACGCCTGACCAGACAACACCGCCAGCGCCGATTGCAGTGGGCCAGAGAGCACCGTCAATGGCAGCCAGGACAATGGAATCACGTGATCTTCAGTGACATGTCTAGATTTCTGGTCTATCAACAAGATGGCCGCGTCCGAATGCGCAGACAAGTGCATGAAGCCTACAACAAAGATTGTATAGTGCCAAGAGTCCAAGCTGGAGGTGGTGGGGTGACCGTTTGGGCTGCTTTTCATGCAGGGGGCAAAACTGACCTGGTTGTTCTGAATGGAAACCTGAACCAGTTCAAGTACAGGGCCATTCTGGAAGAAACATTGCTTCCATTTGCTCGTGCAACCTTTCGAGGAAACTTTGTCTTCCAAGATGACAATGCACGGCCTCATCGTGCTCGCATGATCCAACACTTTCTTGCTGACCGTGGTGTAGAGCATATGGAGTGGCCTGCCATGTCCCCGGATATGAATCCGATAGAGAACTTGTGGGCAGAAATAACGCATAAAATCGACCACTTGGACCAGCAGCCGACCTCTGTGCGTGAATTGCAGCAGGCTATTGTCACTCCATGGCAAGCGATTCCTGTCCAAACCTTGGCAAATCTCGTGAACAGCATGCCTCAACGTGTACGTGCTCTCCTGAATGATCGTGGTGGTTACACGAAGTACTGAAGTGTAATTTTATTGTCCGTAATCCCAGTCGTAATATAACTTTTGTTTTTGTTAAAAAAATATTTGGCTAAAGTGCAAAATAAAGAGATACTTCTGGAAAACGTACAGAAGTTTAACACAGTACTGTCCATGAATTGAGTTCGATATCAGTTTACATCACATTCAAGGATCAATTTATTTGTTTCAAAATGTCAAATGTGGTTTTTGTTTCTTTTAAAGGTCACATTAACAAAATCTAGAATAATTTCAACATAATTCCAATGAACTTTTGGTTCTAAGACATCTTGAAAAGTAAGTTCACCCCCGCAAAAAAAATATTCCATATTAAATGCCAAGTCTGTATATATATGTACATACATTCACGTGAAAAAGTAAGTACACCCCATGTAAAGTTTTGACTTTTTCAACATATTTCAACATATAGCTATTTGATCTTCATTTCAACAATATTGACAGATAAAGGTGATATAATATAACAAATATCATGAAACATTTACATTTTGTTGTCCATTGTATAATTTAAATAAACATAAATGCAAATTTCGCATGTGGAAAAAGTAAGTACACCCCTACATTTATCACTACTTCAAATACCTAAAATTAGAATCAGGTGCACCAGCTCAGGTGCAAATGATTAGAACATCGTCAGAGAGGATCTTGGAGGAACCTGTCTTATTTAAACCTCAGACATTTAGTTTGGTTTGCTTTTTGTTGCTGAAGTGTGCGGCATCACCATGCCTAGATCAAAAGAGCTCTCTGAGGCCTTCAGAAAGAAGGTTATAGATGCCTATGAGTCTGGGAAGGGATTTAAAAAGATCTCCAAACAATTTGAAATCAATCATTCTACTGTCCGGAAGATCATCTACAAGTGGAGAAGATTCCAAACAACTGACAACTTCTTTAGGCCAGGCCGCCCCAGCAAGTTCACCCCGAGAGCAGACCGCAAGATGCCGAAAGAAGTCTCTAAGAACCCCAAAATGTCATCACGGGACCTACAGGTCGCTCTTGCCACTGTTGATGTCAAAGTGCACGAGTCTACCATTAGAAAGAGGCTGCACAAATTTGATCTACATGGGAGGTGTGCCAGGAGGAAACCTTTGCTGTCCAGAAAGAACATCAGAGCAAGACTAAAGTTTGCCAATGAACACCTAGGCCAAGACCAGCACTTCTGGAACAATGTGCTCTGGACAGATGAGTCAAAGGTAGAGCTATTTGGCCACAGTACCAGAAGACATGTTTGGCTAAAACCAAAGACAGCATTTGACCACAAGAACCTGATACAAACTGTAAAGCATGGTGGTGGAAATATTATGGTTTGGGGCAGCTTTGCTGCATCAGGGCCTGGCCAGCTCACCATCATAGAATCCACTATGAATTCTTCATTGTACCAGAAGGTGCTTGAGGATAATGTGAGGCCATCTGTCGGGAAGTTGAAGCTCAACCGAAGGTGGACCTTGCAACATGACAATGACCCTAAACATACCAGTAAATCCACCAAGGAATGGCTGAAAAGAAAGAAATGGAGGGTTCTGGAATGGCCAAGTCAAGGCCCGGATCTAAATCCCATCGAAATGTTGTGGGGGGATTTGAAACGAGCTGTGCATGCAAGAAACCCCTCAAACATCGCACAGCTGAAAGAATTCTTCATGGAGTGGGCAAAAATTCCCCCCAGTCTATGTCAGAGACTGGTAGACAGTTATAAGAAACGCCTACTTGAGGTTGTTTCTGCCAAAGGGGGCAATACCACCTATTAGAGCCAAGGGTGTACTTACTTTTTCCACATGCGAAATTTGCATTTATGTTTATTTAAATTACACAATGGACTACAAAATGTAAATGTTTCATGATATTTGTTATACTATATCACCTTTATCTATCAATATTGTTGAGATGAAGATCAAATAGCTGTATGTTGAAATATGTTGAAAAAGTCAAAACTTTACATGGGGTGTATTTACTTTTTCACGTGACTGCATATGCACACACACACACACACACATGTACTTGTTATAAAGTACTGTATATATTCTTGTTTTATCAATTGGCATATTTGAGCCTTGTGTATGTGTGTTTTGATTTGCCGGTCACACCTTTTGACCCATGGGGCTCAAACTTGCCACGAGGACTGTTCATTCCCACAGAGCAGTTTTGCACTATAAGCTGCCCCCAACCCCCCTCCCACCCACACCATCCTCAAACCCAACCCCACCCCCTCCCCATCATGTGCGTTTGCTTCCGTATACTAGGTATACCTTTTACCCATGAGGCTCACTCACAGTTGGCATGAAGACTGCTCACTCCCTCAGGGTGGTTTTGCACTATAAACCTCCCCCCAAACCCTCTGACACCACCCTCACCCCTCCTCCCCCCCCCCCCTCCCCCACCCCACCCCAACCATGTGTGTTTGCTTCCATATGCTGTGTACACCATTTCACCCATGAGGCTCACTCACACTTGGCATGAAGTTTCCACTCCCCCAGGATAGTTTTGCACTCATAGCAAGATCATCTTCTGAGTGAGTTTGAGAGGGAATATTCTCCTGAATAAGACGAATCTCATCACCACCAAGGAGAAGGTATGTCTACCAAGAAAACTTTCAGACAGCAGGCTCTGAATCTGGATCAGACCGTCAGTGACCTTGGCAATCCCTTTCTCGATGAAACTGAAGAATTGCTCACCTTGGACATGTGTAATGTCCTGGACGCCTCTGTGGTTATTACAGTCCACACAGCATAAACCCTAGAAAAGGGTCACTACAACAACTACCGCAAGTCAGTGCAGGTAGATTGCACCTCCTCTATCCATGAGCCAATCAAGAAAAACTCCCTGCGACTGTCCAGATCTACAGCACCCAAGATCCAGACAAAACATCCTCAACATATCGCAATGCTCAAGATGGGTGTGGACATCTTCTCCAGATTGTACATTGCGATGCAGTTTTTCAAGAATCAAAATCACCCATATCCTCCTCCCCTCTCTGACAGGGGAAAACTCTGGCTGGGAAGGAAGTCTAATCTGCTAACATGCCTGGAGAAGCATATCCTAACCATGCCGCCAGATCCCCCAAGTTCATTTGACATCAATATCCTGGATGGTGCAGCTGTCGCGCATCTTCCTTCGCCCAGCAGTGTCAACACCTTCAATCAATATGCACATTAAATCTTCCTTTCCCAAATCATGAAACAACTAGAGAGCTCTACCAGGTTAGATATGGTGTGGGACATTTACATTTCCAGCAGTATTAAGGAGTCAACAAGCGAGAAGAGGGGGCAAAGGCATTCGCAGGACAGTCGTTGGCGAGAACATCCCTGGAAACTGGCAGGACTAATTGCGGGATCAAAACAATAAGCAGGGACTCTTCAAATTCCTCTCCAGAAAGATTGCAAGCATAGACTTCCTGCCTGAAAAGGAGGTTGGCATCACATTGGGCCAGGGAGTGATCTCCAGAGGAAGGAGTCAGAGCATGCCCCCATGCAATCACAAGGAAGTGGACACCAGAATTCTGATTCACCTGCATGATCGATTAAAGTGTGGTTTGTCAACCTGCCTGATTCGGACAGTGGATACTGGATGCAATACGTTGCAACATCTCAATACGCTACTGGATGCAACATCTCAATACGTGGAATACGTTGCAACCCCGGTCGGAATGTTCTACCATTTGCTGATGGTGTGTCCAGCTGTAAATATACACAAAGAATTAAGTTAAGCACCCCTACACAACGAATTAAGGTAAGCACCCCCTAATATATATTCTTTGTGTATATGTATACATTGGCATATATTCTAAGGTATGTGAGATCAAATAATGATTGGTATGACATTAGCAATTATCCATTGATGAAATGCAGATGAGTGCACTCATCTGTGACGCCCATCGCTCGTGCAGCACGTGTTATCATCCACGTGGTCGTGATTTTCTGTAAATGCACTATCATCACGGGTTATTGCAAGTCACGCCTGAGCTCGTGTGGGGGTTACATGGTCATTTTCTCGTAATGGTGGCTCGTAGACGGTTGTCGGACGGAGAACGATGGCGGATAATAGGCATGATCGAGTCCGGAATGTCCAGAAAAGCTGTAGCTCGAACGTTTGGTTACCACCATTCGGTGATCAGTCGGTTGGTGCAGAAACACCAGGAAACGGATGCGGTGAAGGACCGCCCAAGGTCTGGAAGACCTCGCGTGACAACAGTCCGCCAAGATAGAGCGCTTTTGAGACTGGTGCGACGATATCCCTTCGCCTCGAGCCATTTCCTGAAGGACAACTGGCTGCCCAACAGAAGGCTATGTCACCGTACCGTGAGGAACCGCCTGAAATCGGCCGGTTTAAGGTCAAGACGAGTGATCAAGCGTCCAAGGCTACTCGAACGACATCAGAGGGAGCGTTTGGCATGGTGCCTAGCGCGACGTGGATGGAACATCCGGTCTTGGAGGCGAGTTCATTGGTCGGATGAAAGCCGGTTCTTGCTGTACGTGACAGATGGGCGTGTTCGGGTGTGGCGCCACAAAAACACCGCGTGTGCACCTAAAAACATTCAACCAACGGTACCCTTTGGTGGTGGCTCGATTATGGTCTGGGGATGCTTCTCCCATGACTGTAAGTTGGACCTGATAACTGTGCGAGGTAACCTCAACAGAGAGCGATATGCCGAGGAAATCCTGAATACCACCGTAATCCCGCACTTCGATGACCACACCCTCGCCAGCAGACCCATCTTCATGGATGACAACGCCAGGCCTCACCGTGCGAGACGCGTCCGAGCCTTGCTGGAGCAAGGTGCTGTGACAACCATCCCCTGGCCTGCGTACAGTCCTGACCTGAACCCCCTCGAGCACGTTTGGGACATGTTGGGACGACAAATTGCGAAGATGGTCCCTCCAATAGCCAATCTGGATGAATTGGAACGTGCATTACATCGGGAATGGAACAACCTGCCACAGCAACGCATACGACGGCTTACAGGGTCTATGAGACGTAGGGTTGAGTCAGTGATCCGATCACGTGGGTCCTACACACGTTATTGACGCAAAGATCGCTAGAGGTCTTCTCAGAACAATGACTGTACGTTAGAAAACATAAACGTCATCCACACTGTCCGTGATGGACCTATAGCTCCATACTTAAATTGAGGTGAAAATATGCCTAAAATTCCCAAAAATTTTCACCTTAAATTATTCAGAATAAAATATTGAAAACGGCATGATTGTTATGTTTTTATGTGACCATAATATCACTTCTCCAGAAAATATAGCAATATCATGGGTATATTACACTGTTTTGACGACAACAAACTTGTAATGTGCGAGGTTGTAAAAAAACGGGGGGGGTGCTTAACTTAATTCTTTGTGTATATATGGCTGGCCTTTGGTACCGGAAACAATTTCACACATCTGCATGTCAATGCCATCGCTTATGGGCTCAGAGAAGAACAAGCCAAGGCTTTGCCCATCTTACACAACTTCACAGGCTGTAATACTGGGTCTGCCTTCTATGGAAAGGGGAAGAAGTCTGCATGGGAATCGTGTAAGTCATATCCCCAAGTCATAGAAGCTTTCTCCTACATTACAGTCAATCATAACTGTGAGATAGACATGGACGGCAACATCTTCACACTCTTAGAACGCTACACAGTTGTCCTCCATGACAAGACCAGTAACCAGGACTCTGTCAACGAGGTACGGAGAGAGATGGTCTTCCAACAAGGCAAATCAATGGAAACCATCCCACCTACGCAGGACACGTTATTTGAGCACTCAAAGCGAGCTGTCCACCAGGCTGGGATCTGGACCACGAGTGACGTTAACCTGCAGGAAACTCCACAATATATGTATCTTTACTTGCTATAGCCAGGCAGCTTAAACAAAAAAATAGGTCTTCACTTGATACTATCCTGCATTATTTAATATTAATGTTATTTGGTTGGTAAAAATGCTTTACAATCCTAAATTATGCAAACTACAGCTTTCTAGATGTCAAATTTCATGGTTTCCAGCAAAATATTTTATAGTAAGGTGTCAGTTACAAAGCAATCCACAAAATTTGGTGCTTTTGTCCAGTGTCCCCATTTTTTGGTTAAGCTGCCTGATGAACAGGGTCAGTTATCTTCAGATCTCTGTGGGGATGAGCAATTACCTCATCTATTATCTGTTTTCTGTGGGGTGAGCAATTTGAAGAACTAAGGCCTAAATGGCATAACAATTAGGGTACAGGTTTCCCATGTGAAAAGGGGAAATAATTTAATAAAGCAAATGCAGTAATACTCAACATATTCAATGAATAATTAACCTTGGAATATTGAAAGAAAGGCTCTGTTTCTCTTGAAGAAATTTGCTTCCTCATCATAGAATCCATTATGAAGATGTAAAGTAATGTGTGCAGTGAGGCTCTGTCATATACCCATACCTTTTGTTCACGTTCCTGCTGTTGCTTTCTCTCCAACAATAATTGTATTCCTCTTTCCAACTCGGCGGCCTTTGTTTCTTCCGCCTGCCTCTGCAGCTCTGATGGCAACATTAACACAAAAGTTAAAATCAGGAAACGTCAGAAAAGCCTCACAGATTGGCTTTCATCAGGGAGGATGTGTCATGTGTACTCAAATCTCAAATTCCCTTCTGGTGGATGTGGAGTGACATGTGCCTGCAATATATTTCTAAGGTTTTTCTCATGAGCAACCATCTTTTTCTCTCTCTGGTTTCTGAGGCTAATGGAAGAGCTCCTGCCCTCTCCTCCCACTTTTGACACTTTGACGGTGCTACATTTGGTCGTTACTTATCCATTCTCAACCAAACTTCGCTGCAGGACTACGGGTCACACAATAGAGGTTGTAGCGACTTAATTTGTTCCCATCCCCAAAAGGCTTTTCCCTGCCAAGGGGGTTGCGTATTGAGGTGTATACCCGTGTTAAGCTAGCTTATCGTGGCGTTTTTCCAAGGCCGATTCTAAAAACAAAAGTATTAACAACGTTAATAATAATAATAGCATAATATTAATGTTATTGCAAAACAATATTAATACTAATAATGTCCCTCTCCCCAAGGGGTTTTTTCTCCTTGAACAAACGCCGTGTTAATGTGTATAAATGGCTTAGCATGACGTTTCGTGGGGGCACTCCAACCAGAAGTACAAAATTATAAACCACAAAGTTACATGTATGATTACCTTTTGAACAGTCTGGAGGACATCTGAAAGAGAACAGACTGAAAGAAATCTGGAGGAATCCCGACATCCTGAGCAAGCTATGCTTTTCGCATCCACCACAGACTAACGGACCTGAGCGTAGATCTACTGTAATCTATATACCCCAAAGAGGTTAATAGCATGACCCTTCCGGCCGTTTCTGTGGGGAGTGGGTGTATTAGTCCTCTAAATGCTTAGTGTCATGTGAGGAAGCAGCATGTACCATTTTTTAAGTCTTGGTACTAGTATGTATTTATTTATTTGTTTACAATTTTATTTTTTTAATTTAAGTGCAGATTGCAAATGTATTCAAACATATTCACCTTGCTGCAATTTGATGAGATCTTTTTTGCTGTTTTTACTTTTCCCCCCACTCTTTTTAGATCCGCCTTGTTTCTTTGGACCCTGGACAAAAGGATTGTGGGACACAATGCACATCAGTATATTAGTAACAAAGCAGTACTTTGGCACAGAGCTCGATTTATTTTCACTTTTCTTTATGACAAAATCTATAGTACAAGAACACATCCTCTTTCTTCTTATTCTTTAACGACCACAATTATTCCCACGTTGTTGTGGGGTTAGCCAGGGTAAGCTTGACCCTAGTCTTTCACAAACCGGGTGGCCAGGCCTGACATGCAACAAAGGTTGGGGCAGGAATTTGTAATTCGTTCAAGGTGCCGGCAATCGCTCGCCTCCTCTTCACGAAGGACACTGTGATCTTTAACATCCACCAACTAATACTGGCAGACGGGCCGTTGAGTTTAGCCTCCCTCCGAGGGATGGCACCCACATCGATGAATCACCCAGCCTGTGAAACACCAGGATGACAGTTTATAGCTGGGTCGGGATTCAACCCCAGGCCAGACAGCATGGAGGTGAGTGTGTGTATACCTCTAGGTCATCCTGTCAGCCCAAATAGACAGAAGACAATATGGTAATGAGAGCATGCATGAAAACTTTCACGCCGAAGAGATTATTGTGGAAGTTTTAATGTGTGCTCTCATTACGAGGCTCATGGATGATTGGAACTCTCTTCTCATGGGTCGACCATCTCATTAGCTCGTTTAGGTGCACCTTCAGAATGTGAACCCTTGATTTATAAAGCATTTCAGAGGTTTACTCTCCATGGAAAAACTGTATTTTAAGGTTTGTATTTCAATGTAGAAAGGTATCAAGGGATTTGGTCTTCATTTGGGCCAATCTCTTTATTGAGCTGGTCGGATAGTCTTTAGGTATGCATATTCACCTCTAAGCTAACTTGGGTTCAAATCTCAGCTCAGCTATAAACTGCCACCCTGGTGTTTCGCAGGCAGTCGCAGGCAGGGTGAGGCATAAATGTGTACGCCATCCCTCGGACTGATGTTAAGCTGGGTGTCCCATCTGCTAGCATTAGTTGGTGGAAGTTAACGATCTCGCTGGGTTTTTTTTTCGTCAAGAATCGGCGACCTATCACCAGCACCATGAACAAATTACGAATCCCTGCTCTAACCTACAGGGGGCACTGCACCATGAATGGTGGGAAGCAGTGGCTACCTGCTGTATAGGAATGAATGAAGTTATTGTACAAGTATGAGAAATAGGGTTAAAATGAGAAGAATTAAAATTGAGAAAAGGAAGAGAAGGAAGGATGATCGATGAAAGGTCCTTAATGATGGGCCCATCTTTTAACCATATTCGGTAAGCTTGGTGTTGGCTTAACGGATAAGATGGCTGGCTTAAGATCTTAAGGTCTTGAGTTGGAGCCTTGACGATCTGTCGAAATAACACCAGTTGGGTTGACTCAGCCTGTCATCCTTCCCAAGTCAGCAAAATGAGTACCAGATGACTCGAAAAAGGGACACTGCATCAGCGGCAAAGCCGCGCTTCCAGAAGATGATGCAACCAGCAGCCACAACAAAACAACAAGCAGACTCGGTGGTCCACTCTATCTGGGAGGTCGGCAGTTCGAAGCCGACGCGAGCCGAGACCTGCTTGTCGCCGAGCATGTCAAACGGACATATCACGGAAAAACAACCATAGGTTAGCAGCCATTCCCAAGACTTGATGGGCCCAGCAGCTTCTTTCTGCGTTGAAGTTCTGTGAAGGAGCTTTTATTCTTATTATCATTATTATGACCAAAGTTCAAAGATCCTGGTTCAGGATCGCATTTTCAATCACCAATTGAAGAGAGTTAAACAATATAAACGAAGCGAATAACCAACCAGTTTAGGTTCACGAGCATTCACCAAGCGAAGCGCGAAAGCGGCACTCACCATGATCCCGTGGTCATGGCAACCGGAGTTGCCGCAAAGGGGTCGAAGGGTCGTAAAGTCGACTTTCTGTCGCAGTAACGGACACCTTTTACATTTGGCTCTTTAGGCTCTTCGTTCTCTTCCCCTGAACGGAACCTGAGAGTATATCACCTCAGGCAAAAGTGGCACAATATTCAATCTCCTTTTTTGTTTAACAGTCCTCTCACCCTTCTAAAACGCATCCTATAACGTAAGTTATAACTCATATAAGTATAACGTTATGCAATACACATTTTACATTTATAGGGATATACTATTCAGCATGTGTAACATGTCGTCTTTAATAAAACTGTTTTCATGTCCCATAACTAAACCTTCCCAACTTTTAATTGGTAGGTATTAATAGTATCAATCTTTTAATAGATTGGATTTGAATCCCAACTTTAATGGCACCACTGATCTAAATACACGTAACTGGTTTGCTTAAAAAAGTGGTCACCGGCCGCCATCTTGGTACTCACCACAACGTGACCGAAAACGGCACTCAGTGGAGAGCATACCACCGCCTGGTTGGCCATATCACCCAATGGTGAAGAATCGCTTCAAAAATTATACGAGCTGGATCCGGATCCCGATCTTCACCAACATTGAATCGATTCTTTCTTGTCACACACAACCTGTCCAACAAGTTTCGTCCGAATCCATCCGCATCTTTTTAAGATATCCTGCTATGTATCGTTTTTGTTATCTCCCAATGGTGAAGAATCACTTTAAAAAATTCTTCTAGCCGGATCCGAATCCGGATCTTCACCAAAATCGAATCATTTCGTCCTTTCGATTTACGCTACATCTCTGCCAAATTTCGTCCGAATCCGTCCACAACTTTTTGAGATATTTTGTTCACAAACATACAAACAGGAGTGAAAACATAACCTCCATCCACTTTCGGTGGGGGAGGTACAACGCTCGATAAAAACCCACAGTTTATTTAAAAACCTTCTCATGTAATTTTTTTTTCCACGTTTTTTACTGTGGAACTTTTGGGAGTCCAAATATGGCGGCCGCGTGGCCTCATCAGCAAACGCATTCTCATCGGGCAGTAGTGCCTCGATCTTACAGAGCTCAGTGGCACATGTAGATTGTAGATGATCAGAGGATGCTCTTCGTAATGGCGTGCATACCTTTAAATATTTCATAAAGGGTATAGGCTTTGCGTTTGCTCAGTCCCAAGACCAAAATGAGAATCGGATCGCACAAAAGGGTCATTTAAACATCACAGGTAGGTTGGCGTTCAAAAATTACGTTACACTTTGTTTTTTCTCGAATCGAAAACTCACCCCACCCTACCGCTCTGTAACGCTCAGCAGACAGACGACACCCCCTAAGATATTACGCAACTGTTACGAGAAAATTACCACCCCATTAAAATTCAGACTAATAATGAAATTGATAATAAAACTCAGAAGCCAACCTGAATACAGGATAATAATATCAAGTGGACATGCAGCCTCTGGCCACCTGGCGGCAACAACGTCGCTCTTGCAGCATTTCCGGTTGCTGCGAAAGTTGCTTTGGATTGCAATGGTGACATTTGGAATGGTGACTCTGCTCTAATCAATCTGCCTCATCACCATCACACACAATAATACCATCACACACAATAATACCATCACACACAATAATACAATCACAATGCAACATAATGCTTGAAGACCAACTACCCCACCAAGGTTTCCCATATGTTTGTACAGCAGTCACGCTTTTTTTTTTCCAGACAGCTGCCAGAACCTTCCCACATTTGTCATTCGACTCCAAACACCATGGCAACCAAACAAAATATGGCCGCCATTTTGGATTTTCTGGTGGACCAAAGACATCAGGCCTGTAGGCCCCTGCTAATTAGACACTGCCCGAGTTTGTTGCATCAGATTTCCATTGGCTTTGTTTGGGTCGAATGTTATGAAGAGGGACCCCAAAAAATCTAATCGGATGTCTAATAAAACTTAGTATGGTTTAATTAAGCCTTGACGCCTGGTGTCAGCTTTACGATTAAAGGGGCTGGTGTGAGATCTCAGGGTCCTGAGTTCCAGCCCCTGTCATTCTGTTGAATTAACACGAGGTGGGTTGACGCAGCCTGTCATCCTTCTGAGGTCAGCAAATTGAGTACCAGCTTTCTTGGAGGAATGATCCATTTGTGTATCCTGCGTTGGAGTGGTGACCCACCCAGGATTGTGCCCAATAGCCTCACAAACTGCTTTGGCAGCCTGATACATCTGAAGATTCAAAAGGAGTGTTCTTCTTCTTCTTTGATTAAGCCTGTATCAGCATGCACCACCATCCGCATCCCTCAAACAAAAGTCCAGTATTACATAAAACAAAAGTCCAGTCTTACGAATGGTCCCATATTGGGGTTAAACAATACATGGCCGTGTGACCAATCAGGTCGTTCAGATATAACCATGGGGAAAGTGACATGGATAAGAGGTGTCAAGTTATTCTTTCAATAGCGCATTAAATGTGTTTCCCAATCGTGCTGTTTATCTTTTAAGAGTGCTTTAAATGCGCGTTTCCCAATTGGCCCATTGTCGAATTATCTTCGGGTTTTGAGTTTGAGCCCCTGTCATGCCGTTGAAATAACACCAGGCGTGTCAGCCTTCCAAGGTCATACAAATGGGTACCAGCTTACAGGTAACAGGGACACTGCATCAGCGACACAGCAGCGCTTAAAGAAACAATATAACTAGCAGCCACAGGCTGCATACAAAACTAGATGGTATTCATAGAATACTTACCCTGCGCAGTCAACTTGTTGCGCGCCAACTCTTCTGTTTTTGAACATTTTTTTCTTTGATCCAATATGGCTGCCAGACCACGTGACTGATGACATAAATTTATATTCTCTAATATAATTGTTGCATAGATCATGCTCAATACATTTCAAACTGATCAGACTAAGCGTTGTCCCTGTCGAATTATGACGTCATAATTATGGCACCAATGAGGTCATCGTTCACAACACCTATTCCCCATATGGAGTTCTTTACAATGAGCCATGTTTCAATTTTTTCCATGCAGCAGTTTTGGAGATAGAGGTGCAACAATTTTCGGTTTTTCCAAGATAGCGCCTGTACCACATGACCTATGACGTCATGATTATCAATAAAATATTCTAAAGGAGGCACTCCTATGGGGAAAATTTCGTGTTGATCAGACCAACAGTTGCTAACTTTTTTTTTTTTTTTTAAATAATGATCGGATAAGTGTTGTACTTGTCGAATTACGACGTCACAACGAAGGCACCGATGACATCATTAACATATCTTATTCCCCATAGGGAGTACTTGACAATGAGCCAGGTCTCAATTTTTTTCCGATGGAGTCGTTTCAGATAGAGGTGTGAAGTTTTTCCAAGATGGCGCATGCACCACGTGACATATGACGTCATAATAATCATTAAAATGTTCTACAGGAGGAGGTGCTCCTATGGTGAAAATTTCATGTCAATCGGACCAACAGTTGCCGAGAAAATGAATTTATAAAATGCAGACACGTACGCACACGGCACATGTACGCACATGAATGATTAACCCCACTTTTCGCTTCGCGAGCGCAGGGTAACAAGTACATACTATTAACAATATTTGAAAAAGGGGAAGTATACCACCAACAGGACCAAGCAGCAGTCTAAACCTGTAATGGAGTCATAGGACGAATCGCTCGGAGTGATGTCATCGTTACCAAATGTGTTCAATTGCTTTCATGTGCACATAAGATTAAATGTCCGTGGAAAAAGCAATGATGAAATAGTTGGTAAAATTGCATCAACAATATTAATTTTGTACTTCAGCAATTTACAATTCATTTTTATTTTAAAAATGTATTCGTTTGGATATTGGCGATAATAAAACATGTTTAGAATCCTACAATTTAAAGGATATTAATATACTGTACAAAATATAAAATCTTCTCGGGGGTAGTGATGCTACTTTTACTCCCATCACCAGCTTCCAGTGAGATATTTCGACAAAAAAAGGATAGTATTCGGATCTTCAAAATCTAATCAATTCGTCCTTGTCACACACCCAACCTGTCCACCAGGGTTCGTCTGAATCCGTCCATAACCTTTGAGATATCCTGCTCACAGACAGAGACCGACAGACAAACAGGAGTAAAAAAAATAGCACCGCAAAGCAGGCGTAAGCTCTCAGCCCATGCATGGTGGAAAGCAATTTCAAGATGGCTACCGTGGCGGCCATATTGAAAATCGAAGCGCCCATTTTCGAAAGGAACCTTCCTCTACTCAACCCCAACACACACTGCAAAAATGGATTTAATCGGACAAGCCGTTATGCTCGAAATTGATGGAAACCAATTTCAAGATGGCTACCGTGGCGGCCATATTGAAAATCGAAGCGCCCATTTTCGAAAGGAACCTTCCTCTACTCAACCCCAACACACACTGCAAAAATGGATTTAATCGGACAAGCCGTTCTCCTTGAAATTGACGGAAACCAAAAGTTGACAGACGCCCGGACGCCCACTCATGACAACAACACCCCTTAGCCCAATTTGGGCTGAGGGGTGAAAACCACCAAAGGAGGACTGAGTTAACGAGAACGGCACTCGGTAGAGAGCATACTTTTTGGTAGAGAACAGTTTACGTTTTGTATCTCACTAATGGGCTGGCCGGATTTGCATCCAGACCTGAACCAACATTGAATCGGCTTGTTCTCATCTCCAAAAGTATATTTTGTTGAGGTGGATGGATCAATCATCGATTGCAACTTTATTCAACAATAAAATACAATGCAAACATGAAACAGAAACCACAGACTTGGCTAACATTTCCTCAACATCTGCAGGTTCCTGGGTCATAATAAATCAGGGTTGCAATACACATTTTTTTTATCCAAAAGAACAAGAACCAGGAAAGGAACATCAACAAGGGTTCTGTAACAAACAAATTTAAGATAACCGAATTTATGAAGCAACAACAATTCGGATATTAAAGTGACAAAGAGGTCATATAAAGCACTAAAAAGTCAACTCAGCCATGTTAACCCAAAGCATGTTTATTATTGTTAATGCTGTTAAGTATCAGCAACTAAATGTGCAAACAGAAAGTGCATTACTAAGTTAATGCAGTGAATAAATTATTGCCTGAATAAAAAGTCACATCGGTGGCGCCTCCCGCCAGGTTAAGGACACGTATGGCTCGAGGAAACTACAGAATGGATGGTTTGAGGTGCCACTGAATGGCCCACAAGAATATGCTGCGATGACAAATAGCCAAACACAAGCAATGAAGCAGAAAAAGAACAGCAACCAAGGTAGAAAAAGTCTGCAAGAGGGGAGGGAAAGGTAGGTGTGCACAGTCATCATTGTGTTTCAGGTGAACAGTCATTGAAAGAAAATAAATAGAATAAGAAAAGCATTTATACTCTCAGAGTCTACCATGTCCAAAGGAATCAGCAGCTGAAGGAGGACTCTTAAATCATTCACATATCAATAAAGGCAATGAAAACTGGCTGCATGCATCATTTACCTGCATGCACAGGGTGCTTTGGTGCTCAGGCTCTGCTTTTTGTCTTCAGCCGGTTCAGTCTGGTTACCAAACATACAATGGTAAAACAAAGTTGTCATCAAAACCATAACATGATGTATTCATTATACAGTAACAGCACTGTGCAAACTTTCGATTATTCCAATGATATTTATACTTTTCCTTTGAGGGTAAATTCATCAAATTGATAACGGTCATATGTGTTTATTATTTTTTAATTGCCAGCCTTTATAAATGTGTGTGAAATAAACGACTCGAGAAATAAGATCGGTGTTATTTTGTCGTATCATGCCGGTGCGTGCCCCGGTTTAGAATAGGTACACAGTATCCCTGAAAGAGGCGACTAAAGGTTCGGCGTCAGGAAGGGAATCCGGCCATAAAAACATTGCCTCAAAAAGGGAACCATGATGATTGTCATGGGGCCTGCAAGGCTAACGCCCGCTCTAGCAGGAAAAATGGCCTTAAAAAGGGAATTTAATTTCATTGTATTGGTGAATATGTTGTTCCCAGCACTTCCTTCTTGAGTGCCAACAGTCTTTTACAGATTCCTTCCTGTATCAGACTGAAGGACTTACAGGAATATTGTGCCAAATATCCGATAGTACATTCCACACTTCTTTAAGGTTGGCTGAGTTCCTCCTGTTCTTCTTTGTTTCCAGTTAATTCCATTTGACCTATATGGGTCTAATGTCTGGACACTGGGGTGGCCATTCTAACACTTGGAGCACACCAGTTACATTGTTCTCCAAATACTGTTTTACTATATTGGAAGTGTGTTTTGATTATCTTGTTGGAAAATGAATCTTCTTCCGATTAAACAATTTCCCCATGGAACTGCATTGTGCTGCAGTATTTGCTTGTACTTCTCTGTTGTTGGTGTCTCATTGATTTTTTACAAGTTTTCCTACATCTCTGAGTCTCCTGTGTTTAACAGGAGGCTACAAACACTGTGTGCCATAACGATCTTCAGGTCTTCGGCGCACGAACTGGCATCTCTTAAATCCAAAAAGTTCAAACTTCCAATTCATCAGACCAGAGTACCCAATTCCATTGTTCAGTTGTCCAATGTTGGTGCTGCCTTGCAAATTTCATTCTTTTCACGTTATTCTTTGATCTCTTTGCTGCAACGCTGCCATCGAGACAGACTCCAATCAGCCTTCTGTGGACAATGCTGGACTACATGTTAATGTTCATGCCTGCTCTCCTTCCATTTGACAGCAGCTGACTTGATTTTCTTCTCTCCTTCAAGCTGAGCAACTTCTAGTGCTTATCTTGCCTTGGGGAGGTTCTTCTGCGTCTTCCTGGCCTTTTCTTGTCTTGTATCGAGCCAGTTTATTTCAGGTGTTGCAAAGTGTATCTCACACCGTTGTAGATATTCAGCTTTTCTTACTTCAGTGTGTCCTTCTCACAGAGTTTGGATCTTCACATGTTTTATTATTTAGGCCTGGCCTCGATATCGACTACATAGTCCATGCCTGGAGCCTTCTACATATTAAAAAGAAAAAAAGAAAAGAAAAAAAGCTGTTCTGTTGAATGTTGCTTCCTTGACATCATTCTGAACCCACTCAGACTTTCAAGCAAGGGAACAAGCTGATTAAAACTAATTTCACATATTCACTAGTTTGCAACTCATATTGTGATTTCTTGTTGGGCTAGCGGCTAGGGTGCCGGCTTAGGATACTAGGATCCTGGGTTCGAATCCCGGTCGATCGCTGAATTAACGCCAGGGGGGTTGACTCAGCCTGTCATCCTTCCGAGGTCGGCTAATTGAGTACCAGTTCACTGGTAATTCCCTGTTTGTCGTTAAAGGCGGCAAAAAGGGTTGGCGTCAGGAAGGGCATCCGGCCATAAAACATTGCTTCAAAAAGGGGACCAAAAAACAACAACAACCACGGTTCCCGAAAAAGGCCAACCCCAGCTTGCGGGGAAAAATGGCCTCTAAAGGTGGTTATTTTTTTTATATATATTGTGATTTCTTGTAATTCACATTAATGTGACTGGTGTTGCTCACTTCAAAAATTAGCACATCCCCCATGCAGCGGGAGACTGGGTTTTGCAATCACTTATGTGTGTCTGTCTCTCCGGGCCATTTGGGATTTTATCATCAAATTTTCAAAGCTTTCATGAAAATATGGAGATAAATTCATATAATTTGGTCAAAATGTCAGCGTCACTTTGACCAAATTATATGAACCTATCTCCAATTCTTCAATGTTCATCAAATTGACCTGAAATTGGAAGAATTTGCATATTAGGTCACCGAATTGGTTTGCCAATTGTTTTTTTATGTTTTTAGATCAAAAGATGAAGGTTGCCAAAAACATTAATATGTCAGCGACCCAATTGACCCAAATTGAGTGTAACCTGTGTTCTGTCAACAAGGTTAAAAGGTCAAAGTCAGAAAATCATCAATTTCCATCTGATTGCCTTCAAATTTGAGCAGGGTTTGCATATTGGGTTACTTGCTTTTGAAGTGAAAAGACCACGGTCGCTTAAAATCGTCAATCTTTTTTGAAAAATTTTTTTTAAAGTCTTCGTCATGTTTAGCATACGAAACAAGTCCGAGTACAAAGCCGACGAGCTTTGCATTTTCAGATGCTTTATGGGTTATTATTATTATTTAGTGTTGGAAAATCCACAAACTGTTGCCTGTGTATTTTCGTTAAAACAAGTGGATATTACTACCTCCGGCAGGCTGAACAGTATACGTCTTGTATCACACTGATAGGTCGGATCTGCATCCAGACCTTAACCAAAATCGAATCGGCTTGTTCTCTTCACCTAACCAACTCATCCACCTAGTTTTGTCATAAGCTGTCCAATATTTTTTGTAACATTATGCTATATATCTTTTTTGACCCTATCTCTCAATGGTGAAGTCACTTAAAAATTATAGTATCCGGATCCAGATATTCACCAAAATGTAATAATTTCGTCCTTGTCACAAACCCAACCTGTCCACTAAGTTTCGCCTGAATCCGTCGACACCTTTATGAGAAATCCTGTTCACAAAAAAATAAAATAAACAAAGACAAACAAACAACCAGACAGGGATGAAAAAATAACCTCCACCCACCTTCGGTGGTGTAAATAATTACAGTATCCGGATCCGGATGTTCACCAAAATCAAATAAATTAATCCCCGTCACACACCCAAACTCTCCACCAAATTTTGTCCGAATCCATCTGCAACTTTGAGATATCCTGACAGCAGTGAAAACATAACTTCGTCCATATTCGGTGTATTGCAAGATTGTGTCGCTAAAAGAAGACTTTTTCTATTTCCTGAGTACTCACACCCCTTCACTTTTTCACATTTCGTTGTGTTACAGCCTGAATTTAAAATGGATAAAATTGAGATTATTTTTTTTATCACTGGCCTACACACAATACCCCATAATGTCAGTGATTTTTTTTTTAGAATACTGTATGCACATATGATATATCTATATATACAGTCACGTGAGAAAGTAAGTACACCCCATGTAAAGTTTTGACTTTTTCAACATATTTCAACATACAGCTATTTGATCTTCATTTCAACAATATTGATAGTTAAAGGTGATATAATATAACAAATATCATGAAACATTTACATTTTGTAGTCCATTGTATAATTTAAATAAACACGCGTTACGCCTCGGTCCCCCGTCGTTGAAGTGATGTGAGTTGACAAAGTGGAAGACGCAAGGCAGCCATCTTGGATTTTGACGTGGCGACCCAATTTTCAATAGCGTTCTCCCTTATGCGTAGATACACCCACACACCAGATTAGAAGTTAGTAGTTCGTTTATTTTTCAAGATATTTCGCTCATAAGTTTCAGACGTATATATGGTGGCGGCCATCTTGGATTTTGACGTGGCGACCCAATTTTCAATAGCGTTCTCCCTTATGCGTAGATACACCCACACACCAGATTAGAAGTTGGTACTTCGCTTATTTTTCAAGATATTCCGCTCACAAGGTTCAGACATACATGGCAGTGGCTATCTTGGATTTTGACGTGGCGACCCAATTTTCAATAGCGTTCTTCCTTATGCCGAGATACACCCAAACACCAGATTAGAAGTTGGTACTTCGCTTATTTTTCAAGATATTCCGCTCACAAGGTTCAGACATACATGGCGGTGGCTATCTTGGATTTTGACGTGGCGACCCAATTTTCAATGGCGTTCTTCCTTATGCCTAGATACACCCACACACCAGAATAGAACTTGGTACTTCGCTTATTTTTCATGATATTCCGCTCACAAGGTTCAGACATACATGGCGGTGGCCATCTTGGATTTTGACGTGGCGACCCAATTTTCAATAGCTTTCTTCCTTATGCCTAGATACACCCACACACCAGATTAGAAGTTGGTACTTCGCTTATTTTTCAAGATATTCCGCTCACAAGGTACAGACATACATGGTGGCAGCCATCTTGGATTTTGACGTGGGTTGCACCCACACACCAAATTAGAATTCGGTCCTTCGCTTACGCACGCACGCACGTTTGCACGCATGCACACACGCACGGACGCACGCACACACGGACAGAGGGGAAAACCATAGTCCCCCCTTTCGCTACGCGGTGCGACGGGGGACAATAAATGCAAATTTCGCATGTGGAAAAAGTAGGTACACCCATGGCTCTCATAGGTGGTATTGCCCCCTTTGGCATAAACAACCTCAAGTAGGCGTTTCTTATAACTGTCTACCAGTCTCTGACATCTACTGGGAGAATTTTTTTCCCACTCCTCCATGCAGAATTCTTTCAGCTGTGCGATGTTTGAGGGGTTTCTTGCATGCACAGCTCGTTTCAAATCCCCCCACAACATCTCGATGGGATTTAGATCCGGGCTTTCACCTGGCCATTCCAGAACCCTCCATTTCTTTCTTTTCAGCCATTCCTTGGTGGATTTACTGGTTACTGGATTTACTTGGTGGATCATTGTCATGTTGCAAGGTCCACCTTCGGTTGAGCTTAAACTTTCCGACAGATAGCCTCACATTATCCTCAAGCACCCTCAGGTACAATGAAGAATTCATAGTGGATTCTATGATGGTGAGCTGCCGAGGCCCTGATGCAGCAAAGCTGCCCCACACCATAATATTTCCATCACCATGCTTTACAGTTGGTATCAGGTTCTTGTGGTCAAATGCTGTCTTTGGTTTTCTTCAGGTCAAATGCATCAGGTCAAATGCTTTGGTCAAGAGCACATTGTTCCAGAAGTGCTGGTCTTTGCCTAGGTGTTCATTGGCAAACTTTGGTCTTGCCCTGATGTTCTTTCGAGAAAGCAAAGGTTTCCGCGTGGCACACCTCCCTTGTAGATCAAATTTGTGCAGCCTCTTTCTAATGGTAGACTCGTGCACTTTGACATTTGACATCCCTCTCCCTCCACACATCTCCTTGCTCTCAAATGTTATGTTTGTGTGCTTCCCCTTCTCTCCCCATCTTGTCTTCCGCTCCCTCTTTTTATATATCTTATTTGTCTGGTTGATTTGTTTGTGAAATAAATGTTAGCTCTTTCACGAGCCTCGATTCAGTATTCAAAAAAACAGTGGCAAGAGCTACCTGTAAGTCCCGTGATGACATTCTGGGGTTCTTCGAGACTTCTTTCAGCATCTTGCGGTCTGCTCTCGGGCTGAACTTGCTCGGGCGGCCTGGCCTGAACAAGTTGGCAGTTGTTTGGAATCTTCTCCACTTGTAGATGATCTTCCAGACAGTCAAATGATTGATTTCAAATTGTTTGGAGATCTTTTTAAATCCCTTCAACGACTCGTAGGCATCTATAACCTTCTTTCTGAAGGCCTCAGCGAGCTCTTTTGATCTAGGCATGGTGACGCCGCACACTTCAACAACAAAGAGCAAACCAAACTAAATGTCTGAGGTTTAAATAAGACAGGTTCCTCCAAGATCCTCTCTGACGATGTTCTAATCATTTGCACCTGAGCAGGTGCACCTGATTCTAATTTTAGGTATCTGAAGTCGTGATAAATGTAGGGGTGTACTTACTTTTTCTACATGTGAAATTTGCATTTATGTTTCTTTAAATGATACAATGGACTACAAAATGTAAATGTTTCATGATATTTGTTAAATTATATCACCTTTATCTATCAATATTGTTGAAATGAAGATCAAATAGCTGCATGTTGAAATATGTTGAAAAAGTCAAAACTTTACATGGGGTGTACTTACTTTTTCACGTGACTGTATATATATATATATACAGTGAAACCTTGACTTACGAGTGCACCAACTTACGAGTTTTCCGAGATACGAGCCGTCGCTCGGGCGGTTTATTGCTTTGAGATGCGAGCCGAGATCTGAGTTACGAGCTTACGCCACCCGCCACCAGGTGGGTTCCGGTCACGTGGTTATCTTGCCGTGCAAGCATCTCTGCCGTATATCGCTGCTGCTTTGTTTTCGCATTTTGGTTATTTTGGAAAATTTCTTAGTTTTAACCATGGGTCCTAATAAATTGAGTGCCAAGGGCAGTACTGAGAAGAAGAAGAGGATGATGTGCTTGGATATAAAACACGCAATCGTCGAAAAACATGAGCGAGGTGTGCGTGTTGTCGACTTGGTGAGGCGGATGTGAAGGCAGCTGAAGATTTTATTATAACTTTTGCCGAACTGATAGAAGCCGAACGATACATCCCCCAGCAAATCTTCAACTGTGACGAGACAGGGCTCTTCTGGAAAAAGATGCCGAGGAGGACGTATATAACGGCAGAGGAGAAGAGCATGCCAGGCCACAACTTGTTCAGAGTGCCGACGATAGCTCGCCTTCTCTTTGTGGAAAACACGGTGAGATCCTTAACATCCAACAACTAATGGGACGCAAACGGGGCGCCCAGTTTAGCGGTACACACATTGATGAATCACCCTGCCTGTGATTCACCCATGACAGGTTATAGCTGGGTCGGGATTCAAACCCAGGCTGGACAGTTTAGAGTCAAGTGTGCGTACCTCCAGTCCAGGCCATCCTGCCAACTTGTATGCTGCATACAGGTGAAATATAAAGCGCGAGATATTTTTATATATACTGTATATTTAAAAAAAAATTGGTGTGGTTTTTGGCGGGCTGGAACGGATTAATAGCATTTCAATGGGGAAATTTAATTTGAGAAACGAGCAAATTGAGTTACGAGCTCGGTCACAGAACGAATTAAACTCGTAAGTCAAGGTTTCACTGTATATATGTATATATATATATATATATATATATATATATATATATATATATATATATATATATATATATATATATATATATATATATATATATATATATATTGTTACGCAACCGTGATTAACACCACAGTTACGGATGGCCGATTGCGAGACTTTACACTCCCGAGGCGAAAACTCAATAGCGGATTCCAATCAAGCATAAACGCGCGGAATGGCGGGACACAGCGAAGGCTCCGCAACCTTACCTATTAAAATCAAACACCCAGGAAACTGCGTTCAGATATATACAAAAATAATACAAGGATTTATTAAATAAAAGCAAAGACAGTGACAAAGCAACGCCGGTAAATCTAATATCCTAGATCGGGACGTCCCCACACGACTGACAGCAAACACAAAACGAGGGAGATGAATTACGAAAGGAATACGTCACGTCGTTCAAAATGTACGCGGATGCGGGCTTATCTTGTCTGTCTTTCGTCGTCTTTGTGGCGGCCGTCCAACACCGCTCCTTTCGGCCCGATCGCACACCACGAGGTCCCTCGCTCCAAGTCCCACAAGGCCGAGCACCACGCACCAAAAAGCACCATGCGTCGACGACCTCCAACGCGGGCACAAACTCCAGAACCAAGAGGAATGGCGAAAAGGAGGAGAGAGCGCGCAGGTGCAACTGCACGCCTCGTCCTTCCAACTCGCTCCGGGACTGGTCTCGCCTGCACTCGGTTCAGCGCGCCTCCGAACTGCTCTGCTCTCAACTTACACCGGGATTGCTAGCAGCCAACTGCCAACGAACTGCCTGCTGTGTGCCAACTGTTCAACGAACTGCCTGCTGTGTGCCAACTGTTCAACGAACTGCCTTTAAAATGGCGTCCGACCGTCGCTAATATCTCTCGCCGATGACGTCACATTGGCGCACTCCTCAGCCAATCAAAAGCCTCCCAACTCGCTCAGGTCACGCCCTCTGCACAACCACTCCACGCTCCCCGTCCGCGACCCCGCGGTCCTTGTGTTATAACACGTGCCAGGCGAGGTTTGTAGGCCTTGGAGGTGTAAATGGTGGCGGCCAATTGTGGCGGTGTTTTTGGCCTGGTTTCCTGTCCATTTGTTCCGAAGTCATTGTCAGGGAAAGGAATTATTTAATGTTGCGCTAAGGACCTAACTAATGTTTATGTGGTTTGCAGTGCCATAATGGACAAAGGTTTGACTACTAGGTGAGACTCACAGGGGCGTTACCTTTAATCCCTCACTATTTAACACTCGAACCTCCAGGTAGATCCACAATCATACATCTTCCCCCGACAAACGCCTAAACATCAAGAACTTATTACATGTAGAGTCCCTGTCACGACAGCCGAATACCTACCTATTCAGATCTACCTAGCTCTAGATGTTGCTCTACCAAATTCATAACAATATATATATATATATATATATATATATATATATATATATATATATATATATATATATATATATATATATACATCTATATACATATATATACATATATATATATATATATATATATATATATATATATATATAATTATATATATATATATATATATATATATATATATATATATATATATATATATATATATATATATATATATATATATATAGATATATATATATGTAGATATATATATAGATATATATATATACATGACCATTATGGGGTATTGTGTGTAGGCCAGTGATTAAAAAATAATCTCAATTTTATCCATTTTAAATTCAGGCTGTAACAACGAAATGTGAAAAAGTGAAGGGGTGTGAATACTCAGGAAATAGAAAGTTTTATTTTAGCGACACAATCTTGCAATACACCGGTGTATTTTTTTTAAAGAAGGTGCTTCCAGCCAGAAAGTAAAAAAAAACAAAAAAAAGTATATATAATCTACAAATTTGAGGAAATAAGCAAGAGCAGACTCGGTCTCAGGCGACGTTTCACCCGCTTCACTGCAGGCTTCCTCAGGCCAATAGATGTCAATTGGCCTGAGAAAGCTGTGTGCACACCACACACACACACACACACACACACACACACACACACACACACACACACACACACACACACACACACACACACACACACACACACACACACACACACACACACACACACACACACACACACACACACACACACACACACACACACACACACACACACACACACACACACACACACACACACACACACACACACACACACACCGATCAGAAGAACTTTACCCACAATGGCACAACAAAGTATACAAAGTAATTCATTGGCATATCTGCAAAAAAATTAACATCCCAATACCAGAAAACTCAAGGAAGCATCACGAAGGGAAATCATTTAAAATGAGGACGTCGTGCTGATGTACGACCTAATGATTCCATTGAGCATGAACATATAAAACAAAACATTGCATCCGGACATTGTACTCAGGAACAAAAAGGAAAAGCCAGCATTGCTGATTGAGTGAGATATCAGGACCCAGCGATTTTGGCCAAAACATCCCAAAAATCATGAAAATGACCAAATACCACGACCTCAAGAATGAAGTGAGAACATCCTGGAAGCTGAAGAGCGTCAACATTGTACCAGTGATAATTGGAGCAACAGGAGTGATAAAGAAGAACCTCACTAAGATTTTAAAAACAATACCCAGGAATATTACCACAAATGAACTACAACTGGGGGCAATCCGGGGTTCGGTGACAATCCTGAAAAGAGCCCTTGGAACAAAACTCTGAAAAGGTTGAAAAGCTTTTTCCATGAACCGTCGTGATCCCATACCGAAACGGAGATGGATAACAAATAAACAAGGGTTTAACAAGCATTCTGAGTATTGCACTGCAATACATGTCCCCTACCAAAGTTCAAAGTGCCATAACTTTGTCAAAAATGATCAAATATGCAAATTTATGCACAGTTGATGCTGGTTTTCAAAGTTGATCTGAGGTATGCTGAGACACATGTGTGTCACGCCTCGCCTCGTTGATAAGCCCGCAAGGTTGCTCCGTGGAGCCGCCTGGACGTATTGCACTGTGTGAATTATATAATTACCAACTCACGGTCTGAGGTACTAGCGATTCAAGAGATATCCATTTTCTTTTAAATTTCCGTTTAATTAACGATATATGCCAAACCACGTGCCCTATCGCAAATTCCAAAAGGACATTTTAGTAGACTGACATGCTGAACAGATCTGTGAAGTTTCCCCTCGATTGGATCAAAAATGAGGGAGGAGCTCGGTTTTAAAGGTTCATGCTTAAAAACGTCATAACTCTGAAACCATGTGACGCATGATGTCATGCTCGCTGACTTTTTGGTTCGTCATGGGTATGCGATTCTGGCCACAAAGTTTGGCCTCGATCTGTTCAGCCGTTGCAGAGAAAAAGGGGTTTTCGTGTTTTCACGAAAAACAATATGGCGGCCAAACCACGTGACATGTGACGTCATAATTACCATTAAAATATTCTCCAGACTGAGTCCCCCCTTCAGTGAAAATTTGATCTCAATCGATCCTATTATTGCAGAGAAAATCCTTTTTAAAGGAAATTAAAACTTAAAATGGCACTGAGTTAAGGATCATCAGAATTCCCAAAGTTCAAAGTGCCATAACTTTGTCAAAAATGATCGAAACGTCGTGAAGTTCGAGCTTGATCTGTAACTTATCATGAGGAAACCATGTACCAAGTTTGAAATTATTAGCGTTAAGAGTTTAGGAAAAAAAGTCCGGAAAACTGTTCTTTGCGTGACGGACTGACTGACGGAAGGACGGCTTGCAAACCTATAGTCCCCTCCGGTGCACACCGGTAGGGGACTAATAAGGCTTTCAAACATAACACACTGAGCGCACAGGAAATTGCATGCACAGATGCAGGAAAAATGAACAAAAAGAAATCATCCTGTCAAAAGATCTGAAGGTAGGCACACTCAGGTTTCGACAGCCATGGCACTGGAACAATCTGCCAACCGTGACAGGAAGACAAGTGGCGGCATCATCGGGTGCGCCTAATAGATGGTTCCTCACAGCACATGATCGGGCATCGATATGTGCTGCTATGACAAGGATGAGTAAATTTGGCATCAATGGAAACCAAGCAAAACAGGTACACAAAGAAGAAAGTGAGAAACTAAAAGAGAGAGATGAAGATGATGTACAGAAGATTATCGACAGTGCACAATCAAATGATAGACACCTTCAGCGGGGAAGAAGTCAGTCTTGTAACCTGGCTACTGGTGATGTTATACCAGATGACACAGCAAATTATATGGTCAATATCAAGGCTACTGACATCACTGCAATGAACAATTTTGTGGAAACAAAATATCAGAAAGTAAGTATCAGATTCTTCTAACACAAGTTGAAGATCAAGACATTTACCACTCTCACAGCTTCTGCTAAGAAGAAACCTAGTACAGCAGTGCAGTTGGCATCATTGAATGCAGACATTGAGCTGTTTAGCGGAATAATTATTGTAACTAAGATGAGGGAAGGTGATTTGAGAACAGTATTCAACTTGGAACTTCCTTCAGCTCCTTACTCATTGGTGCATGTGGATGGCACACGAAGGAAAGCTACCAAGAGTACACTACTTGCTGAGCTGGAGAATGTAGTCGATGTGCAAACTGAAATGGCCCGTCAACCAGGAGACAAAGCAGCATGGGTCATTAACGAAAGGACCATCATTTTTTTTTAATGTTGAAGGCTCCAGTCACGGACTAAATAGTCCTCATCGAGGCCAGTCCTTAAATAAAAGAGCTGCATTGATAGAGAACTGAAGAAAGAGAGAATAGTCTGAGAGTTTTTGAGGAAGTAAAAAATCTGCTTTTTGAAAAGGGGAAGGTCATAAGTGTTTGGAAAGACATGAGAAGGTAAAGAGTTCCAGAGTTTGGGAGTGGATGATAAGAAACAAACATCATAACGGCCCACCCTTGAGTTGCCAATGGCCACACAATAATCATGCGATGTAGTGCCTTGTCAAGTATTCCGTGGTCTCGGTAATGGCTGAGGTACACAAGTTATCGGGAGCAGAAAGCGAAGTAATACCTGTAGAAACGAGAAAGAGATCCACCTTTGTGGCGTAATTCGAGCAGGTCGATTTTTGAGGTCAGATTGGGAGAGATAGGTCGGATTAATTTGGATTCAATTCTGTGCAGTAAGTATGTGGAGCTGGAACCACCCCAGATGTGGGAGCAGTACTCTATACAAGGACGAATCAGTCCTTTATATTGTTGAAGCAACTGTTCAGAGAAGAATCTTCGACATCTGAATAGAACTCCGAGTTTCTTTTGAGGCAGACTTGGCTATTTGTCCAAATCCGAATTTAAAGAGGTGACTGTGATGAAACGAGATGCAGATCGAGTGATGGAAGATGTGGCAGATGTGGCAGGGAAAAACATGGAGGAATGCAAAACCTTTGCACGATTTTCACTGTGACCGATATGCCATATTTGACAGACACAATGTAGACAACTTGTTCAAATAATTTGCACATGCAAGATTCAATCAAATAAACTTCATTAAAATTAAGACACATGGACCACAAAAAAGTTGGGGAAAAAACGATTGTCTTCATCCAAAGACAAGGCATCTCTTGTCTGGTTCTTGTGTGAGATGTGGTCAGATGTTGACACTGAAAAAATGCAATTAGGGAAATTTCTTGTTCTCGCTAGTGGGTTTGAGCTGGATTGTGATCTCCAGAAGGTATCAACTGTAGGATCATCCACAGTGCAGTACCTGAAGACTACACAAGAAGAAGTAGATACTTAATTGATCCTTCATACTGCAGATGCTGTAAGGGGAAAAACTCATGTCTTGTTTGGTCACCCGACACAGATGTAGAAGTGCATTCTATTCATTTTTCACACGACTTGATACACGTCTATGGTTCAAAACTGGACGAAGAGATAAACTCCGATACATCTCCATCAGTGATGTTACTGAATGTTGGGTCCTGTAATTTGTTCTTTGCTCCCTGGTTTGCATATTTGACGAGCTGTGATTGCATTAGTGGCCTATTCATTATTGGAAAGACAAAAGCTCTCAAGCACAATCGAACAAACATCCACAATGCCGCACCACTTTCTTCACTAGCTTTTACATGAGCCTCGACTGAGTATAGAAAAAAAAAAATGATGTGAAAAAAAAAAAGACACCAAACAATTTGCGGCAAACTCATTTGCAAGATGTATGATGCAAAGAGCACAACAGATGACGTAAATGAAACATAGTACAAACTGTTCTGAAGAAAACAGGCCAATAATTAATATCTTCCTTCATCCTCTCAATGCCTTAATCAACACCTTTAAAGAGTGAATTATCAGACCAACATTTGGAAGAGGTCGCGAGAAACCAATCCATCACCAATTGGGAATCGATGGGAAATGCAATGTGATGAAACTCACAATTGATGTCACAGGATCCCGCAACAAAGGTAATTTTATAAGTTGTAACATGCGGATGCAAAGCATCACAATGTGAAGGACACTGGAGCTGTTCTTCACAAGGTCTACATTGTACAGCAGCATGTGGCTGTGAAGGAGATGATGAGTGCTAAAACCCGCAGAAGCTTGCTGGTAGCAGCTCATTGAATTGAGGAAGTGACAGTGAATCCTCCGATATAGAATGAACACTGTTCATGATGACTGTAACAGTTAGTGTTTTTATTGTGATACGGTATTACAAATACTTGCTTTTCTTTGCACAATAATGTTGGTATTAAAATGTATAAATAATTTGTGACAGTTGTCACTAAATGCTGATTACATATTACAATCAATATCAGATACTGTATGTAAATGATTCATTGGTATTGGGGAAAAAAAAAATCCCACCCATGTTCAAGGAATCCGTTCACTTTGGCATTTTTAATATGAAATAGGCAACGCCTAGAAATGAGCCAAACCCATTACAATTAGCCTTGAAAACAAGCCTTCATAATTAGCCTTTAAAATTAGCCTTTATAATTAGCCTTTATAATTAGCCTTTATAATTAGCCTTCATAATTAGCCTTTAAAATTAGCCTTTATAATTAGCCTTTATAATTAGCCTTTATAATTAGCCTTTATAATTAGCCTTTGGAGTTAGCCTTTAGAATTAGCCTTCATAATTAGCCTTTAGAATTCGCCTTTAGAATTACACTTTGGAATTAGCCTTTGGAATTAGCCTTTAGAATTAGCCTTTATAATCAGCCTTTGGAATTAGCCTTTAGAATTAGCCTTTAGAATTAGCCTTTATAATTAGCCTTTATAATTAGCCTTTATAATTAGCCTTTGGAATTAGCCTTTAGAATTAGCCTTTATAATCAGCCTTTGGAATTAGCCTTTAGAATTAGCCTTTAGAATTAGCCTTTATAATTAGCCTTTATAATTAGCCTTTATAATTAGCCTTTAGAATTAGCCTTTATAATTAGCCTTTAGAATTAGCCTTTATAATTAGCCTTTAGAATTAGCCTTTATAATCAGCCTTTGGAATTAGCCTTTGGAATTAGCCTTTAGAATTAGCCTTTATAATCAGCCTTTGGAATTAGCCTTTAGAATTAGCCTTTGGAATTAGCCTTTATAATTAGCCTTTATAATTAGCCTTTGGAATTAGCCTTTAGAATTAACCTTTATAATTAGCCTTTAGAATTAGCCTTTATAGTTAGCCTTTATAATTAGCCTTTATAATTAGCCTTTAGAATTAACCTTTATAATTAACCTTTAGAATTAGCCTTTATAATAAGCCTATATAATTAGCTTTTATAATTAGCCTTCATAATTAGCCTTTATAATAAGCCTTTATAATTAGCTTTTATAATTAGCCTTTATAATTAGCCTTTAAAATTAGCCTTTATAATAAGCCTTTATAATTAGCCTTTGTAATTAGCCTTTAAAATAAGCCTTTATAATTAGCCTTTATAATTAGCCTTTATAATGAGCCATTATAATTAGCCTTTAGAATTAGCCTTTATAATTAGCCTTTATAATAAGCCTTTATAATTAGCCTTTAGAATTAGCCTTTAGAATTAGCCTTTATAATTAGCTTTTATAATTGGCCATTATAATTAGCCTTTATAATTGGCCTTTATAATTGGTCTTTATAATTGGCCTTTATAATTAGCCTTTATAATTAGCCTTTATAATTGGCCTTTATAATTAGCCTTTAGAATTAGCCTTTATAATAAGCCTTTATAATTAGCCTTTATAATAAGCCTTTATAATTGGCCTTTATAATGACCCTTTAGAATTGGCCTTTAGAATTAGCCTTTAGAATTGGCCTTTATAATTAGCCTTTAGAATTAGCCTTTAGAATTAACCTTTAGAATTGGCCTTTGGAATTAGCCTTTATAATTAGCCTTTATAATTAGACTTTAGAATTAGCCTTTAGAATTAGCCTTTAGAGTTAGCCTTTAGAATTAGCCTTTAGAATTAGCCTTTAGAATTAGCCTTTAGAGTTAGCCTTTATAATTGGCCTTTATAATTACCCTTTAGAATTGGCCTTTAGAATTGGCCTTTATAATTAGCCTTTAGAATTAGCCTTTAGAATTAACCTTTATAATTAGCCTTTGGAATTAGCCTTTGGAATTAGCCTTTGGAATTAGCCTTTGGAATTAGCCTTTATTAGCCTATATAATTAGCCTTCAGAATAAACCTTTATAATTAGCCTTTAGAATTAGACTTTATAATTAGCCTTTAGAATTAGCCTTTGGAATTAGACTTTATAATTAGCCTTTAGAATTAGCCTTCATAATTAGCCTTTGTAATTAGCCTTTATAATTAGCCTTTATAATTAGCCTTTATAATTAGCCTTTATAATAAACCTTTATAATAAACCTTTATAATTAGCCTTTAAAATTAGCCTTTAGAATCAGCCTTTACAATCAGCCTTTATAATTAACCTTTATAATAAACCTTTAGAATTACCTTTATAAAGAGCCTTTATAATTAGCCTTTAGAATTAACCTTTATAATTAGCCTTGATAATTAGCCTTGATAATTAGCCTTTGGAATTTGCCTTTAGAATTAACCTTTATAATTAGCCTTCCAAATTAGCCTTTATAATTAGCCTTTATAATTAACCGTTATAATTAGCCTTTATAACTAGCCTTTAGAATTAACCTTTATAATTAACCTTTAGAATTACCTTTATAAAGAGCCTTTATAATTAGCCTTTATAATTAACCTTTATAATTAGCCTTTAGAATTAGCCTTTAGAATTAACCTTTATAATTAACCTTTATAATTAGCCTTTATAATTAGCCTTTAGAATTAACCTTTATAATTAGCCTTTAGAATTAGCCTTTAGAATTAACCTTTCGAATTAGCCTTTAGAATTAACCTTTATAATTAAGGTGCGCAGTGGGGTAAAATAGCACGTTTCACGTGCCATCAATAAATTGAAATTATCAGTCTTTCCAGTGAAGCTACTAGACCGGGAGCCCAGGGGGGTCAGCCTAGCTGGAAAGGTAACCAATTTTCATGTATATAGCAATGGTCCATGTGCATGTCTATATAAGGAAATGGACGTCTGCCGGGCACATTATGGTGGGTGTGGTCAAAAGGGCCATTAGAAAGGGACCCCAAAATTGAGCAAGATCAGCTCTGTGAGTTAACCTGGTGAAACCGACTGGAAAATGTTCGGCATAGTCCCAGATATCATGAATGACCACTGCCAGACAGTTTCAGTGGTGGGTTGTGCCTAACAGACTTACATAACCGGTACCCAAAAATTGAGCGAGATCAGCTCGTGAGTTAACCCGGTGAAACTTACTGGAAAATGTTCGGCATAGTCCCAGATATCATGAATGACCAATGCCAGACAGTTTCAGTGGTGGGTTATGCCTGCCAGACACCCCCAAAATTGAACTAGATCAGCTCGTAAGTTAACCCGGTGAAACCTACTGGAAAATGTTTGGCAGAGTCCCAGATATCATGAATGGCCACTGCCAGACATTTTTTCAGTGGTGGGTTGTGCCCGCCAGACACCCCCGAATGCCTCCACCCCCAAAATTGAGCTCGATCAGCAAGTAAGTTAACCCGGTGAAACCTACATGAAATAGTTCGGCATAGTCCCAGATATCATGAATGGCCACTGCCAGACATTTTCAATGGTGGGGTGCGCCCGCCAGACTTACATAACCGGTACTCCAAAATTGAGCTAGATCAGCTCGTGAATTAACCCGGTGAAACTTACTGGAAAATGTTTGGCATAGTCCCAGATATCATGAATGACCACTGCCAGACAGTTTCGGTGGTGGGTTATGCCCGCCAGACACCCCCGAATGCCACCACCCCAAAATTAAGCGAGACGGCTAGATTGAGCTGAGAAAAAGCCCAATTTATCTCTCGATTCTGTGGCTTTGTAATTTACTCACAATTATCAATATAGCATGTATTTGACCAAGCCTGAACCTGGACAACAAGGTGCCAGGCGTGTTACTTTACATGTATTACTTTTTGTGACACTTTTACTGGTATATGTGTGGGAAATAGTCAGTTTAAAATAGGAATCAAGTGGTCAAGTTCTCTTTTCACTGCAACCCAACTCATTTTATTAATGATCAGTCATCAACACATCCAAGAAGATATTAGAAGCAGTACGAGAGGTATGTTTTGTTACTTAAATTGCTCCCCATAGATATCATGCTGCCACCTATTATCTCATTAATCAAGCTTTAAAACTTAAAGATTTAAGAGAGGTCTCTCCTTTGTAACTATACTCAGAATCAGTGTATTTATGATGATGCAAAGCGGTACATGTACATCTACATCCCTTTGAATCCATCAGGAACGTGTATGTTACCAGAATAGCGCTGAGGCCTAATCACAAAATGCATATAATTCACCTAACCCTCACCCTCCTGCTGATGCTGTCCATCCATCATATGGAGGGCCACTTGTCCATTAATTAGGCCTACCTGATCCACTGATATAGACATGTCAATGAACCTTATGCAGCCAAGGTTACTCACACTATATACAACAAGTGGAGCCTATATGCTAAGCTGTACGGTCATTAACTTTAAAGCTAAACAATGTGAATTTATGCTCTTTTCTTGATTGAGGGAACAACAACAACAACATGCATTTTAAAGGCCATTTTCCCTACTAGAGCGGGGGTTAGCCTTGCGGTCCCCATGACAATCTTCTCCATTTTGCCTTATTTTCTGCATCTCTCCTTGTTAACCCCCTTGCCCGCATTTCTTCTTCCACCATCTTTAGCCAAGTCTTTCTCGGTCTTCCCCATCCTCTACTTCCTTCTACATTCATTTCCATCACTTCTCAACCAGTCACTTTCATCCTTCCTCAACACATGACCAAACCATCTCAACCTGTTCCTCTTCACAGCATCAATCACAGGCTCTATTCCCATCATCTTTTGCAATTCATCATTTGTCTTCCTCTCTCTCAACGATACTCCGCACATCCGTCGAACCATTCGCATTTCCACCCTTTCCAACCTTCGTTGCTGCTCTACGTTCATTACCCATGTCTCGCTCCCATAAATCATAACACTTCTCACACATGCAGCATACACCTTTCCCTTCAGCTTCAACGACACTCCCCTCATCATCAGCACGCCACTCAGTTCCTGAAACTTCTTCCATGCACATCTCACTCCAGCAACCATTGCCGAGTCTGAACCACCTTCTCCATTCAGCATGTCTCCGAGGTAGCAAAATGTTTTCACACCTTCCAGCTTCACGCCGTCTCCAAGATCCAAGTCAACATTTCCTCCATCTGCAGCTCCCTCTGTGCACACCTTACATTTGAATGTAGCTGCCACACTGGTTAATGACCCTCTCAGACCACTACATTTTTGATGAACCCACTCAGCGCACATTGCACATTGAATGGAGTTCACTCTGACACCCTTCCTGCACACAGCACAGGGCCACTTCCCAGTTCTTTCCACCTCACCACATGCTTTACCACTTGCCATCACCTTCGTCTTTCCGATATTCACCTTCAGACCTTTTGTCTCCATACATTCCTTCCACTTGTTCATCTTTTCCTTCAGTCCATCCATACTTTCCGCAATCAACACCAGATCATCTGCATACAACAACTCCCACGGTAAACCCTCCTTTACGTTCTGAGCCAGCACCTCCATCACAGCTACAAATAGTAGTGGACTTAGTACCGACCCCTGATGCACTCCCACCTTCACCTCAAACTCACCACTGTTCCCATCCTTCGTCCTTACAGCTATGCACGCTCTTTTGTACATTGCCATCACTACTCTGATCAACCATTCCTCCACTCCTAACTTCCTCAATGCCCATGTCAATACTTTGCATGGAGTTGTGGGAGATATGTTGAAGGCAGCAGGAAGTTGGGGTGTGAAGAGAATAACAGAGATCTGTAATCTGGTGGTGAAAGAAGGCCGCATTCCAGTGGTTGGGAACTGAGTACCCTCGTCCCTCTATACAAGGGGAAAGGTGACCCTCTGGAGTGTGGCTCGTACCGAGCGATAAAGTTATTGGAGCATGGAATGAAGGTATTGGAAAGGGTGTTGGAGAGGAGGATAAGGAAGAAAGTGAAGATCGACGAAATGCAGTTTGGATTTATGCCAGGAAGAGGAACGACAGATGCGCTTTTCGTTGTGAGGCAGTTGCAGGAGAAGTACATGGAGAAGAGGAAGAAGTTGTTTGTTGGGTTTGTTGATCTGGAGAAAGCATTCGATAGGGTTCCACGCAAAGTATTGACATGGGCATTGAGGAAGTTAGGAGTGGAGGAATGGTTGATCAGAGTAGTGATGGCAATGTACAAATGAGCGCACACAGCTGTAAGGACGAAGGACGGAAACAGTGGTGAGTTTGAGGTGAAGGTGGGAGTGCATCAGGGGTCGGTACTAAGTTCACTACTATTTGTAGCTGTGATGGAGGTGCTGGCTCAGAACGTAAAGGAGGGTTTACCGTGGGAGTTGTTGTATGCAGATGATCTGGTGTTGATTGCGGAAAGTATGGATGGACTGAAGGAAAAGATGAACAAGTGGAAGGAATGTATGGAGACAAAATGTCTGAAGGTGAATATCGGAAAGACGAAGGTTATGGCAAGTGGTAAAGCATGTGGTGAGGTGGAAAGAACTGGGAAGTGGCCGTGTGCTGTGTGCAGGAAGGGTGCCAGAGTGAACTCCATTCAATGTACAATGTGCGCTGAGTGGGTTCATCAAAAATGTAGTGGTCTGAGAGGGTCATTTACCAGTGTGGCAGCTACATTCAAATGTAAGGTGTGCACAGAGGGAGCTGCAGATGGAGGAAATGTTGACTTGGATCTTGGAGACGGCGTGAAGCTGGAAGGTGTGAAAACATTTTGCTACCTCGGAGACATGCTGTATGGAGAAGGTGGATCAGACTCAGCAATGGTTGCTCGAGTGAGATGTGCATGGAAGAAGTTTCGGTAACTGAGTGGCGTGCTGATGAGGAGGAGAGTGTCGCTGAAGCTGAAGGGAAAGGTGTATGCTGCATGTGTGAGAAGTGTTATGATTTATGGGAGCGAGACATGGGTAATGAACCTAGAGCAGCAATGAAGGCTGGAAAGGGTGGAAATGCGAATGGTTCGATGGATGTGCGGAGTATCGTTGAGAGAGAGGAAGACAAATGATGAATTGCGAAAGATGATGGGAATATTGCCTGTGATTGATGCTGTAAAGAGGAACAGGTTGAGATGGTTTGGTCATGTGTTGAGGAAGGATGAAAGTGACTGGTTGAGAAGAGTGATGGAAATGAATGTAGAAGGAAGTAGAGGACGGGGAAGACCGAGAAAGACTTGGCTAAAGATGGTGGAAGAAGAAATGCGGGCAAGGGGGTTAACAAGGAGAGATGCAGAAAATAGGGCAAAATGGAGAAGATTGTCATGGGGGCCGCAAGGCTAACCCCCGCTCTAGCAGGGAAAATGGCCTTAAAATGCATGTTGTGTTGTTGTTGAACCCTATCGAATGCTTTCTCCAGATCAACAAACCCAAGAAACAACTTCTTCCTCTTCTCCACGTACTTCTCCTGTAACTGCCTCACAATGAAAAGTGCGTTTTTTGAGGGATTGATTGAGGAAAATGAAGGCATATATTTTTCGTGTCTGACTGGACCATTATGATCATTCTTGTACATGTGACTGAACCATTTCCCTCAAGGTAAGCTAATGCCCATTCTACGAAAAATGTCAATTTTGATTCCTCTCAATTAATATTTAATATTACTGCAGTCATTTCTTTTTATAATGGGTGTTAGCAAAAGTGTGGCTCTGGGGATTTTTTAATACAATGCATTATTCTCACACAACAGATTTTGGTAAGCAGTGATCACGAATCTACTGTCAGCTCTCACCCTTCTTGTCTTAAGCATTACACAGCAGTGAAGCACCTAACAGAACCCCTGCCACCTGATGAACCTACTGCCAAAAAGGCTTCTATCCAAACAAGACGCTGCAGTGTCCTACCCAAGTCGGATCAGCAGGGCCTGTTGAAAGGGACTTGTATTTTCTGTGGCAAAATCCGTAAGAAAAATGGAAAAAGAGGAGCCCAGACTGAAGATAGCGACAGTTGCCGGTTGTGAGTCACTTTGCCATCGGGTAAAGTCTTCGAAAAACGAACGTATCAAGAGTCTCATTCGGAGTGGCGTGGACCTGATCGCAAAGGAAGCAGAATACCACAAATCATGCCGGGTCCAGTTCCTGAGGAAGACTGATGATCAAGATAGGCCCAATGAAGGGAGCTCATCTCAGTCCTACCACAAGAGAGCATTTGCATCTCTGCTTTCATATATCCAGAACGAGGTGCTAGGAAAGCAACGATCTGTGTTAGTTAGTGATTTACTTGCATGTACAAAGAGGACTACACCAGTGTCTGAGGAGATGGGGCAGACATCCAGGCCTACACAGCTCAAAATCTTACCAGGAAGGTAAAAGACATTTCAAAGAAGAAAAAAAATCACAATAAAACTGGCAGACCCTCGGAAAGGCAACTTCATCTATACTTCTGCTCTTCCAGAAGAGGATGCCAAGGCTCGCCTTTATGAGGATTCTAAACGGTATGAACAGGATAACAAGTTAAGATGGGCCGCTCTCCATCTTAGATCTCTGATGATGCAGCTCCTGAAGACCAAGACCCCAAATCCTGCAACAGTCCAAAATTTGAAGGAATGCACCGCCAGAGATACCAGCACAGCTGGACCTGTTCTTCAGATGTCTCCTTGGTGGCATGACACTAACTTACAAGTTAGTCGACCGAAAGGTACCTGCAATGGCATCGGATGCCATTTACAGCAGCACTCATGGTACCGTAAAACCACATGGTACTGATGTCAGCATCGACCTCATGGTACCACAGCTCATCGTTGTTGCCAAAGATTAAATACATCAGGTTCTATCTTTTTCTTTTTCTTTTTTTCTCCACAGTCAATGAGTAGAAGTGTTTTGTTTTCATGTTTAAAACATTGATAGCATTTTCAGTTGACATTTCCATAAATTGTTCCCCTGACTAATCCATACCTGTTTCAGCAGTATGCAATTTATCCAACCATGATATCGGAAACGCTTTCTTTAATATTACGAACTTAAAGGGAAATAATAGTTTTTTTTTTGTTTTTTTGTATACAAGATCGAGGCTCGTGAAAGAGCGAACATTAATCACACAGAAAGACAAACCGACACATAAAACATATAACATCGGGAGCGGTAGACAAGATGGGGAGAGAGGGGGAAGGACACAAACACAACATTTGAGAGCAGGGACCGAGAGACATGGAGACATCGAGAGATCTGAGAGAGGGCGAGGGCTTTGGGGGGGGGGGGGGGGCATGGGAAGGGGGCGGTGGGAGAGGTATAAAACATATGGACACTGCCAGGACTTCCAGGAAAGAAGTTGGAATTTCAAACAAGGTGGATCTGGGGTGAATTAGCGGGGGTAGAAAAGATCAAGGTTTTGGATGGGGGAAGATAAGAGATGGTGGTGAACAGCTGTTTTAAAGACCTGGAGGGAGGAGTGGGATTGAAGGGAGTGAGGGAGTTTGTTCCAGAGGCGGGAGAAAAGAGGAATGAAAGAGTGAAGGTGAGCAGAGAGCCGAGATTTCGGCAGTTTAACCATCAGAGGGTTGCTGGCAGATCTTGTGCGACCTGTAGGAATATTTGGGGGACAGAGCACAGAGAGAGCTGGGGGTGCAAGGCCGGAGAGGAGTCGGTAGAAGACAGAAAGACCACCTACCTGCCTGCGGTGAGTGAGTGAAAGGCCCTCAGAGATAGCTTCATCGCGGGAGATTCCAATAATTCTGAAAGCTTTGGTTTCAACAGCGTGAAGCCGAGCTAGGTGTGAGGCAGGAGCACCGGCCCATAGGGGAGAACAGTATTCCATTGAGCTGCGGATGAAAGCCTTGTATGTGGTGAGGAGCTCAGGTGTGCCGAGGAAGGACTTCGCACGACGGAGGATGCCCAGTCGGCGACTGGCTTTGGAGGCCAGCTTGGAAATGTGGTTTTCCCAAGAAAGATCATGGCAGATAGTGAGACCCAAAATCTTGAGCAACAGAACTTCTTGGAGAGGATTGTTGAGAAAGTAGATGGGAGGGTTGTCCAGTCGATCTTTTCGGAGAGACATAGTAAGAGTGTGAGATTTGTCAGGATTGAAAGACATGTTCCACTTGTTTGACCAGTCTGTGATTTTGTCCAGGTCTTCAGAGAGTGAGGAGGCAGCAGACTGCCGATCTGAGGGAAGAGGAATGGAGCGGCAGAGAGTGGAGTCATCAGCAAAGAGATAGAGAGGATTTTCGAGAGAGTCAGAGAGATCATTGATGAAGACCAGAAAAAGCACGGGGCCCAGAACACTGCCTTGGGGAACTCCAGCCTGAACAGGAAGAGGAGATGAGAGAAACCCATTCAGGGCCACACGTTGACGACGACTAGAGAGGAAGTCCGCCAGCCATGCGTGGAGATTTCCATGGATACCAAAGGAGGAGAGTTTGGTGAGCAGAGCGGGGTGCCAGACCGTGTCGAAGGCACGTGATATGTCGAGGGAGACAGCTCTAATTTCCTGTTTGGCATTGAGGACCTCCATCCATTGTTGAGACAGCAGAAGCAGCATGTCCAGAGTAGAGTGACCTGGTCTGAAACCAAATTGATGATCAGAGATCAAGCCATTGGAGAAGAGGAAAGATTTCATATCCGAAGCAATGATGGATTCCATGACTTTGCTGATAATTGGGAGAAGGCTGATTGGTCTGTAGTTGCTAGGATCTGTTTTTGCACCTTTTTTGTGCAAAGCGGTGATGTTGGCTGATTTCCAAGCAGATGGCAGTTGACCTTGAGCAAAAGAGAGGGTGAAGAGAACAGAGAGAGGGTGAGATAGAGCAGCAGAGCAGGATTTTAGGACCCGTGGGCTGATGCCGTCGGGTCCAGTTGCAGAATCAGAGTCGAGGGTTGACAGAAACTTTTCCACCTTGTCAGGAGGAAAGGACACGGAGTCCAGGAGCAGCAGGGTACGACTGGGTATGGTGGGTACAGAGAGGGATGGGTTTAACGTATTACATTTAACGTATTCGGCAACGTATTACATTAAACAGATAACGTCAGCGTCTTCACAATACCCACGACAAATGACGTGTTATACCTTACAAATCCCTGCTTTCCCCATGACTTGAAATAAAACATCTGATTTTCAAAAGTTATGTTGCTGTTATTCCACAGTATTTTATTCTCAATTTTATTATCATCAGGTTAACTCTCGACCTGATCGAGCTCAATTTTGGGGTGGTGGCATTGGGGCTGTCTGGCGGGCACACCCCACCACTGAAACTTGGCTGGCAGTGGTCATTCATGATTTCTGGGACTATGCCGAACATTTTCCAGTAGGTTTCACCGGGTTAACTTACGAGCTGATCTAGCGCAATTTTAGGGGTGGAGGCATTCGGGGGTGTCTGGCGGGCACAACCCACCACTGAAAATGTCTGGCAGTGGCCATTCATGATATCTGGGACTATGCCGAACATTTTCCAGTAGGTTTCACCGGGTTAACTTATGAGCTGACTTCGCTCAATTTTGGGGGTGGAGGCATTCGGGGGTGTCTGGCGGGCACAACCCACCACTGAAAATGTCTGGCAGTGGCCATTCATGATATCTGGGACTATGCCGAACATTTTCCAGTAGGTTTCACCGGGTTAACTTACGAGCTGATATAGCTCAATTTTGGGGGTGGAGTCATTCGGGGGTGTCTGGCAGGCATAACCCACCACTGAAACTGTCTGGCAGTGGTCATCAATGATATCTGGGACTATGCCGAACATTTTCCAGGACGTTTCACCGGGTTAACTCACGAGCTGATCTAGCTCAATTTTGGGGGACCGGTTATGTAAGTCTGGTAGGCACAACCCACCACTGAAACTGTCTGGCAGTGGTCATTCATGATATCTGGGACTATGCCGAACATTTTCCAGTAGGTTTCACCAGGTTAACTCACAGAGCTGATCTAGCTCAATTTTGGAGTCCCTTTCTAATGGCCCTTTTGACCACACCCACCATAATGTGCCCGGCAGACGTCCATTTCCTTATATGGACATGCACATGGACCATTGCTATATGCATGAAAATTGGTTAACTTTCCAGCTAGGCTGACCCCCCTGGGCTCCCGGTATATACTCCCCACAAACCAAATACTGCTCGAAAGCTTAGAGTATGAGGAATCCAAAAATACAGACACAAGTGAATTTCAGATACAAACAAGCGTTACGCCTCGGTCCCCCGTCAGGGAAGTGATGTGAGTTGACAAAGTGGAAGACGCAGAAAACATGCTATGATATGATATTTTGCTCACAAGGTTCAGACATACATGAGGGGCGGCCATCTTGGATTTTGACGTGGCGACCCAATTTTCAATAGCGTTCTTCCTTATGCCTAGATACACCCACACACCAGATTAGAAGTTGGTACTTCGCTTATTTTTCAAGATATTTCGCTCACAAGGTTCAGACATATATATGGTGGCGGCCATCTTTGATTTTGACGTGGCGACACAATTTTCAATGGCGTTCTTCCTTATGCCGAGATACACCCACACACCAAATTAGAAGTTGGTACTTCGCTTATTTTTCAAGATATTCATCTCACAAGGTTCAGACATACATGGCGGCGGCCATCTTGGATTTTGACGTGGCGACCCAATTTTAAACAGCCTTCTTGCTTGTGCCTAGATACACCCACACACCAGATTAGAAGTTGGTACTTCGCTTATTTTTCAAGATATTTCGCTCACAAGGTTCAGACATATATATGGTGGCGGCCATCTTGGATTTTGACGTGGCGACCCAATTTTCAACAGCGTTCTTCCTTATGCCTCGATACACCCACACACCAGATTAGAAGTTGGTACTTCGCTTATTTTTCAAGATATTCAGCTCACACGGTTCAGACATCCATGAAATCAGACATACATGGCGGCGGCCATCTTGGATTTTGACTTGGGTTGCACCCACACACCAAATTCGAATGCGGTCCTTCGCTTACGCATGCACACACACACGCCCGCACGCACGCAAGCACACACGCACGGACGGACGGAAGGATGGACGTACGGACGGACACATGGACGGAGGGGAAAACCATAGTCCCCCTTTCGCTCCGCTGTGTGACTGGGGACAATAAACATGTGAGCTTTAATTTTCTAGACACATACAAAAATATGTTTTTTTGGTTGACATAATTGAAACTGGAACTACTGCTAACTGCGTCAGTCAATCTGTTATTTATCCCTTTGGGTAGTTAGTATGGGTATATCCAAAGAGACCAGTGATGGCTTTTCAGTGAATTGTAATGATAATTACACAAAATATTTTTTCTTTGTTTTTAAAGAAAAATACAAGGATTTTTTTCACAACTCAATTTGTAGTAGGGGTATCTTAAAAAGCCATCATTAATTCATCCAACATGTTAAGATGATTAATTTAACTGCCAAATTTCATTCAATTTGGATGATTAGTTTTCAAGTTATTTCAAATTATTTCTTTGGAAATAAGTGATTCTTTGGAAATAATTTGGACCAAATTTCTTTGGAAATAATTTGGACCAAATTTCTTTGGAAATAAGTCCCATTCAAAACAGTTTGATTCTGAAAATATATCCTTCAAAGAACACTTTGACATGAAAAACAACAATGTTTTTTTTTTTGTTTTTTTTTACCCCACTGCACACCTTAACCTTTAGAATTAGCCTTTAGAATTAGCCTTTAGAATTAACCTTTATAATTAGCCTTTAGAATTAGCCTTTGGAATTAGCCTTTAGAATTAACCTTTATAATTAGCCTTTATGATTAGCCTTTAGAATTAGCCTTTAGAATTAACCTTTAGAATTAGCCTTTAGAATTAGCCTTTAGAATTAACCTTTATAATTAACCTTTATAATTAGCCTTTATAATTAGCCTTTATAATTAGCCTTTATAATTAGCCTTTATAATTAGCCTTTAGAATTAGCCTTTAGAATTAGCCTTTAGAATTAGCCTTTAGAATTAGCCTTTAGAATTAGCCTTTGGAATTAGCCTTTAGAATTAGCCTTTAGAATTAACCTTTATAATTAGCCTTTATGATTAGCCTTTAGAATTAGCCTTTAGAATTAACCTTTAGAATTAGCCTTTAGAATTAACCTTTATAATTAACCTTTATAATTAGCCTTTTGGATGTTAGGGTTAGGGTTAGGGTTAGGGTTAGGGTTGTTGTTTCATGTGGAGGACATTCTAAGTCACCGGTCAAGACCTACATCTGTGACGCTGTCATCAGGTGACACAGATGTCTTTGTGTGCCTGTTATACCACATCACAGTCAATTGGAGAGATATTGGCCTCCAAGAGCTCTGGCTCGTCCACAACTCAGGAGTGAAAAGATCAATATTACCACTCTATGATATCTGCACAGCACTGGGAGACGAGCTCACAAAGTGTCTCCCAGCACTCCATGCGCTGACTGGGTGCGATACAACCAGCAAGATATCAACTAAACTTGCAGCCCTGAATGCTGTCCGCAAACTAGGAAATTCCTCTCTGATCCTGAATTTCGACTGCCCACAGCTAACAGAAAGCACAATAGAGATGGCGGAGACATTCTTGGTCAAGTGTCTCAAACCATCAACAGACCTGGAGATATTTGACGACCTGCGTGTCGCTGCATTTGATAGCAATGCCCTCAAGATGGACTTTGAGAGAACCGCTTGCACGTCAACTAATGCAAGAAAACATATCCAAAGAGGCTATTACCAACAGCAACTGTGGGTCCAAGCCCCATTTAGAGACGCCACCTTGATTATGAATGCCGAGTCTTATGGTTTTGTAAGGGGCAGTTTATTAGTCCCGGAGATTGTGATCTCAAAACCCGAAGGCCTGCCAGATCCCTGTAGGTGTGGCAAGTGTGCTCGTAAGAATGGGTGTCCATGCAGGGTAGCTGATTTCAAGTGTTGCAAGTACTGCATATGCAAAGGAGGTGATTGTTGTAAAAACCCTATCACTGAATGAACACTGCTCATCATCCTCATAACTGGACTCTGTTGTGTTACTCTTCATGTTCCTGTTCCCAACCCTGGTTTATGTGACACATAAACAGTACTATTGTGGTGTTCAAAGTTGTATTGTTGGCTGTTGGGCAAATTCCCTGCTGATCTTTGAAACATTAAGCTCTCTCGGTACTGCTGCCTACTAAAGTAATAAGTTTTTTTTTTGTTTTTTTTCATTTTAAGTTAACATTCCATTGATAATAGTATAATTGAAAATACAATTTCTTTACAATAATCAAATGCTCGCTTTCTTTACTATGATATGGCAATTCCAGTATGTAGGTAGTTGTATGGTAATAAGTTGACCTAACGCTTTTTAGTCATTTTCTCGTAGAAAACCCATTTGGAAATATATGACCTCTTAAACATGGCCATTCTGAACATTTTAAGCACCTCAGAAAATCTGTAGCTCCAACGGTATAGAAGATAGAGCTATGTCGGAAATAGCACTTCCTATGAAAAAGGTCGTGGTCATTTTTTAAAGGGCGTGGTCATTTTCGGGCTTTTCGCCCCGGATAGAGATTTTGGCACACATCCCAGGTTGTTCCTGGGGGTGATATTAGCCTATAACAGTTGAGGTATCCTCTCCTAAATTATTTGCATACATATGTGAGTCAGGTCCTGGACTATGATGGCTTTTCAGTAAATTGTAATGATAATTACACAAAATATTTTTTCTTTGTTTTTAAAGAAAAATACAAGGATTTTTTTCAAAACTCAATTTGTTGTAGGGGTATCTTAAAAAGCCATCATTAATTCATCCAACATGTTGAGATGATTATTAATGCCAAATTTCATTCAACTTGGATGATTAGTTTTCAAGTTATTTCAACTTATTTCTTTGGAAATAAGTGATTCTTTGGAAATAATTTGGACCAAATTTCTTTGGAAATAAGTACCAATCAAAACAGTTTGATTCTGAAAATATATACTTCAAAGAACACTTTGACATGAAAAACAACAATGTTTTAATTTTCTTATTTTTCACCCCGCTGCACACCTTAACCTTTAGAATTAGCCTTTATAATTAGCCTTTAGAATTAGCCTTTAGAATTAACCTTTATAATTAGCCTTTAGAATTAGCCTTTAGAATTAGCCTTTAGAATTAGCCTTTAGAATTAACCTTTAGAATTAGCCTTTAGAATTAACCTTTATAATTAACCTTTATAATTAGCCTTTATAATTAGCCTTTATAATTAGCCTTTATAATTAGCCTTTATAATTAGCCTTTAGAATTAGCCTTTAGAATTAACCTTTATAATTAGCCTTTATAATTAGCCTTTATAATTAGCCTTTAGAATTAGCCTTTAGAATTAGCCTTTAGAATTAACCTTTATAATTAGCCTTTAGAATTAGCCTTTATAATTAGCCTTTAGAATTAGCCTTTAGAATTAGCCTTTAGAATTAGCCTTTAGAATTAGCCTTTATAATTAGCCTTTAGAATTAGCCTTTATAATTAGCCTTTATAATTAGCCTTTAGAATTAACCTTTAGAATTAGCCTTTATAATAAGCCTTTAGAATTAGCCTTTATAATTAGCCTTTAGAATTAGCCTTTATAATTAGCCTTTAGAATTAACCTTTATAATTAGCCTTTATAATTAGCCTTTATAATTAGCCTTTATAATTAGCCTTTATAATTAGCCTTTAGAATTAGCCTTTAGAATTAACCTTTATAATTAGCCTTTATAATTAACCTTTAGAATTAACCTTTAGAATTAGCCTTTAGAATTAGCCTTTAGAATTAACCTTTATAATTAACCTTTATAATTAGCCTTTATAATTAGCCTTTAAAATTAGCCTTTAGAATTAGCCTTTAGAATTAACCTTTATAATTAACCTTTATAATTAGCCTTTAGAATTAGCCTTTATAATTAGCCTTTATAATTAGCCTTTAGAATTAGCCTTTATAATTAACCTTTATAATTAGCCTTTATAATTAGCCTTTAGAATTAGCCTTTAGAATTAACCTTTATAATTAGCCTTTATAATTAGCCTTTAGAATTAACCTTTATAATTAGCCTTTAGAATTAGCCTTTAGAATTAGCCTTTAGAATTAGCCTTTAGAATTAACCTTTATAATTAACCTTTATAATTAGCCTTTATAATTAGCCTTTATAATTAGCCTTTAGAATTAGCCTTTATAATTAGCCTTTAGAATTAGCCTTTAGAATTAGCCTAAAGAATTAACCTTTAGAATTGGCCTTTAGAATTAGCCTTTAGAATTAGCCTTTAGAATTAGCCTTTAGAATTAACCTTTATAATTAGCCTTTATAATTAGCCTTTATAATTAACCTTTATAATTAGCCTTTAGAATTAACCTTTATAATTAGCCTTTGTAATTAGCCTTTAGAATTAACCTTTATAATTAGCCTTTAGAATTAGCCTTTATAATTAGCCTTTATAATTAGCCTTTATAATTAGCCTTTATAATTAGCCTTTATAATTAGCCTTTATAATTAGCCTTTATAATTAGCCTTTATAATTGGCCTTTAGAATTAGCCTTTAAAATTAGCCTTTAGAATTAGCCTTTAGAATTCGCCTTTATAATTAACCTTTATAATTAGCCTTTATAATTAACCTTTAGAATTTGCCTTTATAATTAACCTTTAGAATTAGCCTTTATAATTAGCCTTTAGAATTAACCTTTATTATTAGCCTTTAGAATTAACCTTTATAATTAGCCTTTGTAATTAGCCTTTAGAATTAACCTTTATAATTAGCCTTTATAATTAGCCTTTCGAATTAGCCTTTCGAATTAGCCTTTAGAATTAGCCTTTAGAATTAGCCTTTAGAATTAGCCTTTAGAATTAGCCTTTAGAATTAGGCTTTAGAATTAGCCTTTAGAATTAGCCTTTAGAATTAGCCTTTAGAATTAGCCTTTGTAATTAACCTTTATAATTAGCCTTTATAATTAGCCTTTAGAATTAACCTTTATAATTAGCCTTTAGAATTAACCATTATAATTAGCCTTTAGAATTAGCCTTTAGAACCCTTTAGAATTAAACATGGTGGGTTAGATGGGTTCTTCTTCATTTTTGAAGGATGCCTGGATGGATGCATGGAAGGCCGAATACTGAAGAGGCTTCACAGCTTAAAAATAAAGTTTCCAGGAATTCAATCACCATGTACTCATATTAAAATAATACTGCCTTTCGTAACGTGCATTGTAACAGTATCTGATATAATTGCGTTTTTGTGGGGACATGTCGATCTTCATGTTCTTTATCTTTTTACTCAATACATAATACTAGAGTAAATGTCTTCAAAAATGATGGGGCCAAGAGAATCACAAACATCACAGCACAGATGTAAAGAATATAAATTACAGGCTTGTGGATTTACTTTTGTTTCATAAAGAAAATTTCGATTATTTTGGAAATATATTATCAAAGTGATAATGGAATTTCAAATGACTGAATAAAATTACTCACCCGCATATATTTTTACAGCAAACATTTTTTACGAACGTCTCACTTCTAGCATTATAAATGTGAAAACAACCGGAATTGTCATGCGATCAATCCAATGCAGATGTGTGTGGCAAAAGTTTTGAATGGAATAAATTCACATTTCCTGAGTGGGAAAAAATGGCGACTGGGGCTAACACTGATATTGCATGTGCTCCCTTTCGGTGACCAACAAGACGTCACTTCCGTGAATGCGGTTACTTCCTCCGGTTACTTCCTCAGTTTTAGAGAAATAAATACACAAGGCATAGAATGTCTAATTACCATACTAGGCTATATTGGTATTGTTTCTCTGCTTTTTGTCCCAATTATAATTATGCTTTTCTTGTATTATTTTGCATGTAATTAACAAAGTCGGTTCAAGATATATGACCGTAATTTAAGTTATGGGATATCATCTATTGCCATATACTTACCTCTTCCAACATCTAATGAATGATTTCCAAATCAAACTCTCAAAGATAATTTTTTAAAACGTCATCGACCACACAAATATTTTCTATTACCTGAAAAAGGAATTTTGTAACAGAATATCAATATGTATGACAATATGTCTACAACAAGTTTGGTCATATTGATATGGTGGTGGTTCATGTGCAGCCTATGCCTGCTGGTTGCATCATTTTCTGGGGGAGCCACTGCTGCTGATGCAATGCCTCTCTATAACCAGTAAGTTGGTACTCATTTTGCCAACCTCGGAAGGATGACAGGCTGAGTTAACCCACCTGGTGTTAATTCAACGGAAGACAGGCTCATACTCACGACTTGAAGGTTTCAAGCCTGATAGACCTGAGCTTCGTCCTGGAGGTGGGGTCACGATCTTTATCAAAAACTCTCTTCCTCACTCTCCCAGAACTGCCCTCTCTCCACCTCACCCCCAGGAGTACCTCTGGCTACGGCTTCCCCTTCGCTCCCACCTTTTGTTCATATGTGTTCTGTACCGTCCACCAAACAGTGATGACTCCATTTACATTTTGCTGTCTGATAACATGGACCAACTTCTATCGACTCATACCAACTCTCTCTTCCTCATATGTGGTGATTTCAACTGTCATCATGCCAGCTGGTTGGGTGTGGGTTCCTCTCTCACCAGCCATGGCACATCAGCAAAGACTTCTGTGACTCACTGGGATTGACACAATCTGTCAATTTCCTGACCCGGATCTCAGCCAATGGAGTATCTTCTCTTCTAGACTTGGTTATGACAAACTTCCCTGCAAACGTCTGCTGCTCTTCTTCTGCTCCAATCGGTTCATCTGACCATATGCTTGTTAAAGTGGACATCTCTCTGGCCATTCTCAGAGAGCCTCCTCAACGTCGACGAGTCTGGCATTTCACTCAGGCCAACTGACACGGTCTTCAAGCAGACATCAATCATCTGGACTGGTCTGCCATCTCTACTGCCTCTGACATCAACTCATCCTGGGAATTCTTCCAAAGTAAACTGCTCTCTCTCATGCACAGATTTATCCCATCCCGTCTTCAGTTGTCATACCCTTCCTCCCGTGCATGGTACACGGATTCTTGTAGTGAGGCAGTTGCCCTGAAACAACTTGCCTTCGCCTCCTGGAAGGCAAATCCAACAGAAGGCAATCTCATTTACTTTCACAAAGCCTGGAACAAGTAAGGGTGTGTCGACCCTCAGGAGAGCAAGGAAACAATATTTCTCTACTCTCAAACCTGTCTTCCTCTTCCAAATTCTGGTGGGTGTCTTGTCAAATCTATTTCTGGTGTTTGTTCCCCCTCCATCCCCTCCCTTACCACAAACGGCTACACAGCTACAATCAGCCTCCCTGCAAAGTGAAAAAGCTGAATGTCTCAAATCTGTTTGCCTCAAAATCTTGTTTCCCAAACCTGCCTCTCTCTGTACCCACCGTACCCAGTCGTACCCAACTGCTCCTGGACTCTGTGTCCTTCTCTCCTAACAGGTGGAGAAGTTTCTGTCAATCCTCGACTCTGATACTGCAACTGGACCAGACGGCATCAGCCCAAGGGTCCTAAAATCCTGCTCTGCCACTCTTTCACACCCTCTCTCTGTCCTCTTCACCCTCTCTTTTGCTCAAGGTCATCTGCCTTCAGCTTGGAAAGCAGCCAACATTACCGCTGTCCACAAAAAATGTGCAAAAACAGATCCTTGCAACAACAGACCAATCAGCCTCCTCCCAATTATCAGCAAAGTCATGGAATCCATCATTGCTTCGGATATCAAATCCTTCCTCTTCTCCAATGGCTTGATCTCTGATCATCAATTTGGATTCAGACCAGGTCACTCTACTCTGGACATGCTGCTTCTGCCGTCTCACAACAATGGATGGAGGTCCTCAATGTCAAAGAGGAAATTAGACCCGTCTCCCTTGACATATCACATGCCTTCGATACGGTCTGGCACCCCACTCTGCTCACCAAACGCTCCTCCTATGGTATCCATGGAAATCTCCACGCAGGGCTTGCGGACCTCCTCTCTGGTCATAGTCAACGTGTGGCCCTGAATGGATTTCCCTCATCTCCCCTTCCTGTTCTGGCTGGAGTTCCCCAAGGCAGTGTTCTGGGCCCTGTGCTTGTTCTGGTCTTCATCGATGATCTCTCCGACTCTCGGGAAAGTCCTCTCTATCTCTTTTCTGATGACTCCACTCTCTGCCGCTCCATTCCTCATCCCTCAGATCAGCAGTCTGCAGCCTCCTCACTCTCTGTCGACCTGGACAAAATAACAGACTGGTCAAACAAGTAGAACATGTCTTTCAATCCTGACAAATCTCACACTCTCACTATGTCTCTTCGAAAAGACCGTCTGGACAACCTTCCCATCTACTTTCTCAACAATCCTCTCAAAGAAGTTCTGTCACTCAAGCTCTTGAGTCTCACAATCTGCCATGATCTTTCCTGGGAAAACACATTTCCAAGCTGGCCTCCAAAGCCAGTCGCCGACTGGGCATTCTCCCTCGTGCGAAGTCCTTCCTTGGCACACCTGAGCTCCTCACCACATACACGGCTTTCATCCGCAGCTCAATGGAATACTGCTCTCCCCTGTGGGCTGGTGCTCCTGCGTCACACCTAGCTCATCTTCACGCTGTTGAAACCAAAACTTTCAGAATCATTGGAATCTCCCTCGATGAAGCTAACTCTGAGGGCCTTTCATTCACTCACCGCAGGCAGGTTGGTAGTCTTTCTGTATTCTACCGACTCCTCTCTGGCCCAGCCCCCTACAACCCCCCCCCCCCCCCCCCCCAGCTTCAATCAGCCTGCTCCCAATTATCAGTAAAGTCATGGAATCCATCATTGCTTTGGATATGAAATCTTTCCTCTTCTCCAATGGCTTGATCTCTGATCATCAATTTGGTTTCAGACCAGGTCACTCTACTCTGGACATGCTGCTTCTGCTGTCTCAGCAATGGATGGAGGTCCTCAATGCCAAACAGGAAATCAGAGCTGTCTCCCTTGACATATCACGTGCCTTCGATACGGTCTGGCATCCAGCTCTGCTCACCAAACTCTCCTCCTATGGTATCCATGGAAATCTCCATGCATGGCTTGCGGACTTCCTCTCTGGTCGTAGTCAACGTGTGGCCCTGAATGGATTTCTCTCATCTCCCCTTCCCGTTCAGGCTGGAGTTCCCCAAGGCAGTGTGCTGGGCCCTGTGCTTTTTCTGGTCTTTATCAATGATCTCTCCGACTCTCTGGAAAATTCTCTGTATCTCTTTGCTGATGACTCCACTCTCTGCCGCTCCATTCCTCTTCCCTCAGATCGGCAGTCTGCAGCGTCTTCACTCTCTGAAGACCTGGACAAAATCACAGACTGGTCAAACATGTGGAACATGTCTTTCAATCCTGACAAATCTCACACTCTTACTATGTCTCTCCGAAAAGATCGACTGGACAACCCTCCCATCTACTTTCTCAACAATCCTCTCCAAGAAGTTCTGTCGCTCAAGCTTTTGGGTCTCACCATCTGCCATGATCTTTCTTGGGAAAACCACATTTCCAAGCTGGCCTCCAAAGCCAGTCGCCGACTGGGCATCCTCCGTCGTGCGAAGTCCTTCCTAGGCACACCTGAGCTCCTCACCACATACAAGGCTTTCATCCGCAGCTCAATGGAATACTGTTCTCCCCTATGGGCTGGTGCTCCTGCCTCACACCTGGCTCGGCTTCACGCTGTTGAATCCAAAGCTTTCAGAATCATTGGAATCTCCCGCGATGAAGCTATCTCTGAGGGCCTTTCACTCACTCACCGCAGGCAGGTAGGTGGTCTTTCTGTCTTCTACCGACTCCTCTCCGGCCTTGCTCCCCCAGCTCTCTCTGTGCTCTGTCCCCCAAATATTCCTACAGGTCGCACAAGATCTGCCAGCCACCCTCTGATGGTTAAACTGCCGAAATCTCGGCTCTCTGCTCACTTTCACTCTTTCATTCCTCTTTTCTCCCGCCTCTGGAACAAACTCCCACACTCACTTCAATCACACTCCTCCCTCCAGGTCTTCAAAACAGCTGTTCACCACCATCTCTTATCTTCCCCCATCCAAAACCTTGATCTTTTCTACCCCCACTAATTCACCCCAGATCCACCTTGTTTGAAATTCCAACTTCTTTCCTGGAAGTCTTGGCAGTGTCCATATGTTTTATACCTCTCCCACCCCCCCCCCCCCTTCCCATGCCTTCCCCCCAAAGCCCTCTCCCTCCCACAGTTCTCTCGATGTCTCCATGTCTCTCGGTCCCTGCTCTCAAATGTTGTGTTTGTGTCCTTCCCCCTCTCTCCCCATCTTGTCTACCGCTCCCGATGTTATTTGTTTTGTGTGTCTGTTTGTCTTTCTGTGTGATTAATGTTCGCTCTTTCACGAGCCTCGATCTTGTATACAAAAAAAAAAAAAAAAAACCCTGGCTGTGCTATGTCCCCCAAATACTCATACAGGTCGCACAAGATCTGCCTGCAACCCTCTTCTGGTGAAACTGCCAAAATCAAGACTCCCTGCTCACCTTCACTCTTTCATTGCTCTTTTCTCCCGCCTCTGAAACAAACTCCCTCACTCTCTTCAATCCCACTCATCCCTCCAGGTTTTTAAAACAGCTGTTCACCACCATCTCTTATCTCCCCCCATCCAAAACCTTGATCTGTTCTACCGCTGTTAATTCACCCCAGATCCACTTTTATGAAATACCGACTTCTTTCCTGGAAGTCCGAGCTGTGTCCATGTGTTTTATACCTCTCCCACCCACCACTCCCCTCCCCCCCTTTCCCACGCCTCCTCCCCCCAAAGCCCTCTCCCTCCCACAGATCTCCTGATGTGCCTGCTCACAAATGTTGTACTTGTGTGCTTCCCCCTCTCTCCCCATCTTGTCTCCCGCTCCCTTTATTTTGTCTGATGTGTCCGTTTGTTTTTTTTGTCATTAATGTAGTCTTACACGAGTCTCGATCTTGTATACACACACACACAAAAAAAAGACAGCCACCTTAGCCGTTAAGCCCACACTAGGCTATCGTGATATGAAAACTACAATATGTCCGTTTTTTTGCAAGCAGCGGGGCACCTCACAAAACCACACATAACTCGCTCGAAAGTGTGCGTAGAAAGTGACACCCTAGCTCATGATACTAATGAAGCTTTTCTCTTTTCAAAGGTACCATACAAGTAATGTTGTGGAGGGGATGGGTGCAACAAAATTGATTTTTAGTGGTCCTTTTTAAACTTGATTCTCAGACTAACACAAAAACAAGTAACAATGACCAGAAGGGAAAAATGGGAAAGGATCAGTGTGTGTAAAAGAGATCAGCGATTTTAGACTTCTAGTATCGAACTATCAATGTTGGCAACTTTTCCTTGTACTGTCAAACGACTTGTACATTAAAAACTATCAAACATGGTTTCCTACAAATACGATAAAACATATCATGACTCCAACAATGAATGCCATGTTGGTGATATCTCTGACTCGCATGTCAGTTATTAGTTGCAGGAGGAAACAATGTCTGAAAAGGAACCTTTTGATGGTTTTCAACAATGTCCAAAGTATCCTTGTAAAGTGCTACCTTCAGATGGAAAATTCCCTAAATTAACTTCACTACCACACTGAACCCTGCTGTAAGTGGTGCTGACACAGGAACTCGCACAACGTGTAGGTAGCACCTTTTGTTGCAGGAACAAGTGGCACATGCAGATACCTACCTGCAGCAAGGGAGAAATATCAATGGGGAGTGCCGATCGGCCCGTGTAGGAAGGTAGAATACCACAGAAAGGAGAAGGTAGCTGTGACTCGACTTCCTGGACATGCAGCAGACAAGAACGTGAATTAGTTACCATTTTTCATTGTAGACCTTCCTCATCTTTAGATATTTGTTTAATGAGGGGCTTTGTCCATTAAATGTATTAATTTCTACTACCTCTGTTTGCCACCATCATGTGTGCCTTTTCTTACAAACTTTGCTATTTTGAAATAAATAGGTTGCCAAAGAAAACCATACTTTACATTCATGCACATTAGAAAGAAAAAAATGCATCCACAATTTCCATATGTAGATGCAATACTGTAATTACTTGTGTATAAGCTGCACTTTTTTCCCCCAGAAATACTTGATCAAACTTTGGGGTGCATATTATCCACTAAAAATGAAAGCTCTATTTCTCCACAGCTCTCACACTGACACAAGAAAAACCTTCGTTACTGGGTGCCACAATCTTAAAAATGCAGTGCATTGTGGGATGTCTAATCTAATTTTGCTACCTCGGAGACATGCTGAATGGAGAAGGTGGATCAGACTCGGCAACGGTTGCAAGAGCGAGATGTGCATGGAAGAAGTTTCGGGAACTGAGTGGCGTGCTGATGAGGAGGGGAGTGTCGTTGAAGCTGAAGGGAAAGGTGTATGCTGCATGTGTGAGAAGTGTTATGATTTATGGGAGCGAGACATGGGTAATGAACGTAGAGCAGCAACGAAGGTTGGAAAGGGTGGAAATGCGAATGGTTCGACGGATGTGCGGAGTATCGTTGAGAGAGAGGAAGACAAATGATGATTTGCGAAAGATGATGAGAATAGAGCCATTCATCTATAGAGAATAGATGATGGAGTCAATTTGCACCCTCGATTGTTGAACAAGGAGGCTTCCTTCGATCTCTGCACAGCATCGAAGTCCTTTCCAAGGGTGTGGTGCTGACCGGGCCGCCATGGTGTTCGCATTACAGCCCGACCGAATATCGTCGCTTCGTGGCTGCTTTCCGCCGCCGAAATCCAGCGTGGCTTGGGCGATTCTGCCCCTGTTTGGAGAATACCCAGCGAGGCCTTCATCGGGGCCAAGCAAGCAAGGGCGTGTCAGGACCTGGTTCGCGCCATTGACCGAGTGGTTCGCACCAACCGAAGCTGTTTTCGGATGACGTGCTGATGTCTTTGGACTTCGCGCCAGGCTCTGGGCCGACCGGGCCGACTTGGTGTGTGGTGCTGATATTTTGAGAGGCTTGATTTAATACCCCAGCCTCTCAATCCCACCTCGGTGTGGTGCTGACCGGGCCGCCGTGGTGCTGACCGGGGAAGCATGGCGTGGTGCTGAAGGGGCCCCCGCAGCCGTGATGCCCTCCCCCTCCCCCCAGAACCCCAATAATTTCCATTGTTTTAAACGTTTCCCAGTGTGTACCCTGGATTAGAATAGGTACAACGTATCCCTGCGTGTCGTAAGAGACGACTAAGAGGGTTGGCGTCAGGAAGGGCATCCGGCCATAAAAAAAAAAACATTGCCTCAAAAAAGAGAACCATGACAATTACAACTACATATGGGCAGGGTCAGCCCGAAGTGGAGATCGGTTTCTGAGGTTTGGGACATGGAATGTAGGGACAATGACAGGGAGATCAGGAGAAGTGGTGGAAGTATTGGTCAGAAGAAGCAAGCAATGTGTACATATGTTGTGTGCAAGAGACGAGATGGAAGGGAAGTGGTGTGAGAATGGTGAAGGGTAGGCAGGGACAAAAATACAAAGTTTGTGTGGCAAGGGTGCCTGGAGGGCGTGAATGGTGTTGGTGTCCTGTTTTCTGAGGAGTTTGTAGACAGTGTGGTGAGTGTGACTAGATTGAGTGATAGGTTGATGATGGTGAAAATGATGATTGGAAAGCTCTTGGTGAACGTCATCTCAGGATATGCTCCGCAGGTTGGTCGGAGCGATGAAGAGAAGGACAAGTTCTGGTGTGCGATAGAGAAGCTGATGGAAAACGTGAAAGATGAGGAAGTTGTTGTGGTAGGAGGAGACCGAAATGGACATGTGGGAAGGAGTATGGATGGTTTTGAGGGAGTTCATGGGGGTTACGGATATGGTGTGAGAAATGGAGAAGGTGAAAGGATTTTGGAGTTTGCTGATGGAGCTGATTTGTTGATTTGTAATACTCAGTTCCAGAAAGAGGATAATAAGCCTGTTGCATACACGTCAGGTGGGTCGACGACAACCGTTGACTACCTGATGGTGCATAGGCGAGATAGAGGGCACCTCCGGGACAGAAAGGTGATCCCGGGGGAGGAGGCTGTTTCACAGCACCACTTGGTTGTCTGCGACATAAGGGTGAAAGGTGCGAGGAGAGCTCGGCGGGTGAAGTACCAACCGAGAATGAAGGTGTGGAGGTTGAAAGAGGTGACAGTAAGGGAGGCATTAAAAGAGAGGCTGAGTAGGGTAGAGGATGATGTGGTTGAGCTTGAAAGTGGTTGGATGTCAATGAAAGCTAGTCTGTTGGGAGCCGTTGGTGAGGTAGGTGGATGGACAAAAGGACCACCGAGGCACTCGGAAACATGGTGGTGGGATGATGAAGTTGGAAAGAGGATTGACGAGAAGAGGAAGAAGTTCAAGGAGTGGCAGAAGGCGAAGGGTACGGGAGCAGAAACAGCAGAGCATGAAAGTTATAAGGCAGCCAATAAGGCTGCAAAGAAAGAGGTAGCAAAGGCGCAGGAGGCATGTAGGAAAATGTTCGGAGAACGCTTGGATTCGGCAGAGGGTCAGAGAGCAGTATTCAGGATTGCAAAGCAGATAGCGAAAGAGAGGTGTGATGTGATGGGGGTGAGTTGCTTGAAGGATGAAGTGGGACAAATCGTTGTCGACCCAGATGGAATTAAAGGAAGATGGAAAAGATATATGGAAATGCTGTTGAATACAGAGAATGAATGGGATGGCAACATAGAGAGTAACCCAGTTTTAGGACCGGCAGAGAAGATAACTGAGAAGGAAGTTGAGGAAGCGATAAAAGCAATGAAGAGTAGAAATGCGGGAGGGCCGACGGGAATTGTGGGAGATATGTTGAAGGCAGCAGGAAGTTGGGGTGTGAAGAGAATGACAGAGATCTGTAATCTGGCGGTGAAAGAAGGCCGCATTCCAGTGGATTGGGAACTGAGTACCCTCATCCCTCTATACAAGGGGAAAGGTGACCCTCTGGAGTGTGGCTCGTACCGAGTGATAAAGTTATTGGAGCATGGAATGAAGGTATTGGAAAGGGTTTTGGAGAGGAGGATAAGGAAGAAAGTGAAGATCGACGAAATGCAGTTTGGATTTATGCCAGGAAGAGGAACGACAGACGCGCTTTTTATTGTGAGGCAGTTGCAGGAGAAGTACATGGAGAAGAGGAAGAAGTTGTTTCTTGGGTTTGTTGATCTGGAGAAAGCATTCGATAGGGTTCTACGCAAAGTATTGACATGGGCAATGAGGAAGTTAGGAGTGGAGGAATGGTTGATCAGAGTAGTGATGGCAATGTACAACAGAGCGCGCACAGCTGTAAGGACAAAGGACGGGAACAGTGGTGAGTTTGAGGTGAAGGTGGGAGTGCATCAGGGGTCGGTACTAAGTCCACTACTATTTGTAGCTGTGATGGAGGTGCTGGCTCAGAACGTAAAGGAGGGTTTACTGTGAGAGTTGTTGTATGCAGATGATCTGGTGTTGATTGCAGAAAGTATGGATGGACTGAAGGAAAAGATGAACACGTGGAAGGAATGTATGGAGACAAAAGGTCTGAAGGTGAATATCGGAAAGACGAAGGTGATGGCAAGTGGTAAAGCATGTGGTGAGGTGGAAAGAACTGGGAAGTGGCCCTGTGCTGTGTGCAGGAAGGGTGTCGGAGTGAACTCCATTCAATGTACAATGTGCGCTGAGTGGGTTCATCAAAAATGTAGTGGTCTGAGAGGGTCATTAACCAGTGTGGCAGCTCCATTCAAATGAAAGGTGTGCACAGAGGGAGCTGCAGATGGAGGAAATGTTGAGTTCGATCTTGGAGACGGCGTGAGGCTGGAAGGTGTGAAAACATTTTGCTACCTCGGACACATGCTGAATGGAGAAGGTGGATCAGACTCGGCAACGGTTGCAAGAGCGAGATGTGCATGGAAGAAGTTTCGGGAACTGAGTGGCGTGCTGATGAGGAGGGGAGTGTCGTTGAAGCTGATGGGAAAGGTGTATGCTGCATGTGTGACAAGTGTTATGATTTATGGGAGCGAGACATGGGTAATGAACGTAGAGCAGCAGCGAAGGTTGGAAAGGGTGGAAATGCGAATGGTTCGATGGATGTGCGGAGTATCGTTGAGAGAGAGAAAGACAAATTATGATTTGCGAAAAATGATTGGAATAGAGCCTGTGATTGATGTTGTGAAGAGGAACAGGTTGAGAGGGTTTGGTCATATGTTGAGGAAGGATGAAAGTGACTGGTTGAGAAGAGTGACGGAAATGAATGTAGAAGGAAGTAGAGGACGGGGAAGACCAAGAAAGACTTGGCTAAAGATGGTGGAAGAAGAAATGCGGGCAAGGGGGTTAACAAGGAGAGATGCAGAAAATAGGGCAAAATGGAGAAGATTGTCATGGGGACCGCAAGGCTAACCCCCACTCTAGCAGGGAAAATGGCCTTAAAATGCATGTTGTCGTTGTTGTTGTGGGATGTCTAATGCAACATTGAACGTATTGTTGGGGATTTGGGAATTGTGTGTGTAATTTGATGTCAAACGTGTTGTAAATATCACCCTCTGTAGTATAAAGATCAAAGGTCGTCCGTAGTTAGGCCATCGCACACACGTAGCAAATCATAGATTTCCCTCATTAGTTATGTCCTTAGTAAATGTCAGCATAAGGCTCTGTGGTCCATTAATTCATTGCGTTGCGTCAATTAAATAAGATAGGCTCCCTCCGACGCCCCCATGGCATCTTCAAAGTGCCAGGTTTGCTGGGTTTGCTGCACTTGCCTCCATTGGCCACGAGGTAATCTCGGAGAAGAAATGCGTGTCTCCACCTCGTCATCGAAGGGTGGAGCCAGGAGAGCCCGAGCGACCAACCAGGGCTCGGGGGTTTGGCTTGAGAGGGCGGAAAGAGAACGCTCGGGGAGGTTCGCGAAGGTTCGGGGGTGTGGTCAATATAACCCGCGGCGGGATGCCCCCACTAGAGAAGAGATGAGAGGAGATGAGATACGAGAGAGAGAAGGCAGATGAACCGGTGGAGAGCACGCGGCGCATGAGGCGGAGGAATCCCCGAAAGAGCACGCGACGCAGCGGCACGCAGCAGCTTCAGCGCACAGCAGCTTCGGGTTCAACGGCAGTATCGACCTTGGCCGCAAAGGAACGCGCCGTGCAAGACCGATCAAGAGGCCGGCGGCTGCTCCCTCCCGGCCCGACCGTGCTTCGGTCCGAGCTGAACCTTCCTCTCCCTCCAGCCAATCCACTCTGCAATTCCCCATTCGTGTAAGTCTGATTGTTCGTCTGTCTTTCAGTTGTCTTGGGGTTTATAAGTAAGACTGTATAGTTAAGTTAATCATTGCACTATGTCTCCTGCTCCTTCCATTGCCTTGTAAATCGCATTTCCTTTCATTTCTGCTTAGTTGTGTGTAAATAGTAATAAATCCTGTTATTCCCTACTTTGTCTTCTTCTTCTTAATGCTCGTTCGGTCGCTTTAGAGGTTTCCATATTGAGGGTATATTGAGGGTTTCCATATTGAGGGTACGTGGCGCGATTCGGCCAACGAATATAAATCGGGTCTAATCTTGGTAAACGGCTCACGCCGCAGTTCGCTTCGCTCGGCGCAAATCATCCATTACGCTGCGGTCGTGAGCGGGGAGTATTTCCTTGCGTACCGGGAGGCGCTGGTATTTAGGTCATAGGACGGTTGGGCCTAATACCCTACCCAGCGCCGACCGGGCGTGACGTCATACCCCCGGGACCACGTCGGTCAGTCATAAGCGAGGGGATTAATCCCCCCTCGATAAGGGGAACAGAGGCCGACGTTGGGTTCCGTAACAGTATATTATTTGTCCTGAATAACAATTATTTCAATAGAAGAATTAAGATTGTTATGTTGTCAGATATTTATTTGCTAAATTAAAACCTTTCATTGCAACTTTAAAAAAACAACGTTATAATATTTATAATAATAATAACCACCTTTAGAGGCCATTTTTCCCCGCAAAGCGGGGGTTGGTCTTTTTCGGGAACCGTGGTTGTTGTTGTTTTTTGGTCCCCTTTTTGAAGCAATGTTTTACGGCCGGATGCCCTTCCTGACACCAACCCTTTTTGCCGCCTTTAACGACAAACAGGGAATTACCAGTGAACTGGTACTCAATTAGCCGACCTCGGAAGGATGACAGGCTGAGTCAACCCCCCTGGCGTTAATTCAGCGATCGACCGGGATTCGAACCCAGGATCCTAGGATCCTAAGCCGGCACCCTAGCCGCTAGCCCAACACCAGGGTAAAAAAAGACAACGTTATAGCGGCAAAATAAGGCTGGAGATTAATAGGTGCATCACATGTGAAAATCTGAAAATGGACGCATCAAAACTGTTCAAGTACGTCCGATATACAAGAAACAGCAGAAAGCACATCTGAACTATTTTCAACCTATAAACATCTTCCCATCAAGCAAAAGAATAGAAGGTGTCATCAGCAGCATCATCAAGCATCTGAAGGCAAATCGATGCTAAGCTCAGATTCCATCAGAATTGTTTTGCTCCAGATATACTCAGCCCTTATCCCAGCATGGACACAAGAGCTAAGTTCCAGAGGAGAGATTTGCTGCTTTTGACATCAAAAGGCAGCATTTGATAGAGTCTGGCACCAAGGAGAGCTGGTAAAAGCTCCATTTAACAGGGGCAAAAATAAAAGAAAAAATCCTTCAATGCCTGGAGTCACACAGACAGAAAAGATTATTGTGGTTGTCAGGTTACACCTCAGTGTCAGGTGCCAGGGGTTTAAATAAGAAGGCTCAACACCATGGGATGGTGCTGCTCTGGTCTGACACAAAATGCTGCCGCTCTGGTCTGTTTGCCAGTTATCTAAGGTATGAAGTTAAACAACAACCATCGAACAACAATAACAAACTTCCCGAAGAAGTGAAACTATTGACCAGTTAACTTCACAGGCAGACTAGGTATTATAGAATAAGCCGTGCTTTGAAGAAAACAAAGAAAAGGGCATCCTTCTCGTATGCTTGCCTTTACAGGTTAAAATCTGCAGAAACAAGAAAAAAAAAAAACAGACAAATTCATGGATTCCACCCACTGAGAAAATAAACGATTTTTCATGCATCATGGCAGCTTCACAATCATGTCCATTTGCCTTGTGCTACAGATTTATATGGATATCATACAGAAGCAATTTATTGTGGTAAAAAGCAAAGATAGGAATAGAAAGAAGCCAGCATGGATAGGCAAGAAGGTTATTAGCAACAAGCACAAAGAACATATGTGAGAAAAGTGATTAAGATGAGTAAATAAATTATTAGCAGTCGGTATAGATTACAGACTCAGTAAGAGGATAATTATAGGTCAGGAATTTCAACTTGGGCATTTTTCATCAACATTAACAAATGAAATGACATGAGTTATACCACAACCAAGAAAAAGTGCCTTTACTGGATGGAAAAAGGTTTATAGAGCATGTTGTAGTAGTGCGGGCTGGCCTTTTACACGTACCAATATGAAACCAACACTCTTGATGTTGGGAAACAACTTTCCAATCACATACACTACATGTATTAATCCATTGTCTACCAACGTCCTTGTGATTTACGTTAAAGTACACGGATATCCACTGATGTCTTTGTCATTATACATAAAAGCTCCCCCATAAGACATTTAAATAAATATAAAAGTGTTACTGTGGCAGAGGAGACCACATTAATTTTTATTTTATTGAAATTCGCCCTAAACAAGGCTGAGAGCCACTAAATGTGTAGGGCGATGGAGAAAAAGAAGAGGATAAACTGTCAAAACCCTCATGAAGTCCTGAAACAAGGAAACCTCTTCACAAGACCACTGTGCAAGAGGGGGTAACTAGGCCAGGTGGAAAAATAACTTTTCCGAGAACACCCATTGGGTGTTTTTAGATGACACCATCTCGATACTGGATGGCCATTGGCTCCCAAATGGAGCTCATGCACCCTTTGTCAAGTGTTGTTTTAGTCCTAGCAGGTTGTCAGTCACCTTCCCCACTAGCAAAGCCAGTGAGGCGTGTCAGTTTAGTCGCCGACAACCCGACAATGTGACAGGTAGCATTGGATTACATGTTACCAGTGGCAGTCCCTGACAAAATTATTTGGACCACCCAAGGGTGCCGGCAAGGATCCCTGGTGTTGGGCTAGCGGCTAGGGTGCCGGCTTAGGACCCTAGGATCCTGGGTTCGAATCTCGGTCGATCGCCGAATTAATGCCAGGGGGGTTGACTCAGCCTGTCATCCTTCCGAGGTCGGCTAATTGAGTACCAGTTCACTGGTAATTCCCTGTTTGTCGTTGAAGGCGGCAAAAAAGGGTTGGCGTCAGGAAGGGCATCCGGCCGTAAAACATTGCTTCAAAAAGGGGACCAAAAAACAACAACTACCACGGTCCCCGAAAAGGCCAACCCCCGCTTTGCGGGGAAAAATGGCCTCTAAACGGTGGGTTTTTTTTTTTCAAGGGACCTTCATGTATATTTACTTATAAAAAAGATCATGATCCAGAAAATGTAAAATTTGGTTGATATCTGTTGTGCCCACCACAACATTTATAAACGAGAGAGCATCTGAAAATTCAGAGCCCATCTGCGTCCGTTTGTATTCAGTCTTCTTCTTATTATTATTCTGTATGCTCAAAATAACGAAAACAGTTAAAAAAACACACAAAATGAAAATTGATGATTTTATGTAGCCTTGACCTTTGAGCTTTAGATCTAAAAAAAAGAAAAAAAGAAGAAAAAGATAAAATGTCAAAGCCCCTGCCGTGGTTTTAGTAATTTTGCTGTACGGAGTTAAAGGCCGTCATTCGGCAATCTTTGGTCGGATGACAAAACAAAACTTCCGCATATGTATACCCATGTATTGTCTTTATGTCAAATTTGAAGAAAATCGGTCCATGCATCTCTGAGAAATGGTTGGGCACACGTTTAACAAAATGGCCGCCAGTCGGCCATCTTGGATTTGATCTCAAAAAAATGATGTGCATATGGAACCCATCATTCATTATCTGTGTGCCAAATTTAAACAAGATCGGTAAAATGCAAGGCCGTGAAATGGTTGAGGACGTGGCCAATATCGGGTTTTTTACAACTAAAATGGCCGCCAGTCTACCAGTTGGCCATCTTTGATCAATCGCAAAATAGAGTGAAGTGCACGTATATGCCATCATGTGCTGTGCTTGTGCCAGGTTTGATCAAAATCGGACCATGCATGTTCAATAAATGGTTGGGGACCCATTTAAGTAACAAAATGGCTGCCAGTCAGCCACATTGGATCTGATCTCCAAAAAAAATGACGCACATTTGCAAGACATCATACATTATCTGCGTGCCAAGATTGAGCAAGATCAGTAAATGCATTTCCGAGAAATATATGAGAACGTGTTCAATATCGGGGGGTTTTTTAACAACCAAAATGGCCACCAGTCGGCCATCTTTGATCACATCGCGAAACAAAATGATGTACATATGTATACCATCATGTATTGTCTTTGTGCCAAGTATGAACTAATTCGGTCCATACATCTCCGAGATATGGTTGCAGATGCACGGACGGATGAGACCAAATCCATCAGCCCACATTTCGGTCCATGCATGTCCAAAGGGGGCTAATACCAAGTCCAACGGGGGCTAATAATCAGCTTATAGCTTTTGCTTAGTGAACCAATTCTGTGACCTGCGAATTCTTAAAATTTCAGGTCAATTGGAGGAAAGGTGACAATTTTATGCAACCTTGACCTTTGACCTGTTGATCTTTTTAAAAAAATTAAAACAATCGGCTTCTAGCTTTTGATTGGTGAACCAATCGTATAAAAATTGATGATTTTATGTGACGCTGACCTTTGACCGTATTATTAATTTGACTTCTCCATATTATCATAATAAAGTTTTGTTGAAAATTTGATGATAAAACTCAAATGGTAAATTGAAATTTCAGGTTAATTCGATGACAATGTACGATTTTAGTGACGCTGACCTTTGACCTTTTGACAATTACCAATTTGCTTTTCCATATTATCATAATAAAGCTTTGGCGAAAATTTGATGACAATAGCTCAAAGGGTAAAAAGTTACGGCCCGGACGGACACACACCCGGACGGACACACACACACACACGGACGGACGGACGGACGCACGCACGCGCACGCACGCACACACACACACACACACACACACACACACACACACACACACACACACACACACACACACACACACACACACACACACACACACACACACACACAGACACACAGAAGTGATTACAAAACGCCGTTTCCTGCTGTGCAAGGGACGGGGCTAACCAGCAGGAGAGGTGAGGGGAGTATTTTCAAAACGATTAGTTACAAAAGCTAAAGGCAGAAGAAGAGACAGGCAATGCCAGTAGTCCCAATCGCTGGGCCATGCAAATGGGAAGGAGATGATGGTCACTTTACTGCGATATTTTTCAAACACAAATTAAATTTCAAATTCAAATCCTCATCAACTTGCATATTTTATCACGTGATTTTTGTTGAAATGAAAACCATTTCCAACTGTGCGAAAAATGTAAACTGTAATCAAATAATTAATTTCACTTTATCCAGTTGTAAAATTGTAAACATGAGAAAGTAATAAATAAACAAACAAATAAATAGCTAGCCACCATCCATAATAATACCTTACAGCACACTTTCTTACAGTCCTAATAACTTTGCTATGTTAGTGTTTATGTGCGTGTGTATGTGTAACTGTTGTGTGAGCTTGTTCGCAGGTGCTAGATTAGGTATTGTTATGTTTATAGGGTATGGGGCAGTAGTTAGAATTTAAAGCCTTAGAACCGTTTGTGTTTCATTTAGTTTATTGGACTTTTGAACATGTATTCAGGATAAGTGTCTGGCCTACGGCCCATTTGATAGACGGGCCTTGCCCATTTTAGACTGGAGAGGTGGAGAATGTCCTGTCACGTTTATCCTGTAGAACAGAGAGGGAGCCGGGTGAGAGGGAGGCGCTCCAGACCTTCCAGCAATGAGGGTTGCCCCCCCCCCTCCCCCAACATGGCCGTTTTATGATTGGGACGAGCGAGGCAGCACACCATTTGAACACGCTGCTTGATGGTCACAGCGCCCATTGGTCTGGATCAGTGCCCTTGATTGGATGAGACTGTCAGTACGGGCAGGTGTGACAAGCCATTGGCCAGCGTCTGCCAACACTGATGGAATCCTCTTGAGGGCAGATACTTAAAGACGAGGGCTCTTGGGTTTCTCTCTGGTTTCTCTTTCTCTCTCTCTCTGGTCTGTGGCTATCTATTTTGCCATCTCTAACTCCAGCCACCCCTTGAGAGTGGTGTACCATGCTCCAATACACTGTAGAGTACTTTGCCACCTCCTCAAGCACAGTGTTATTCCAGAACGAACTACCAGCCCCTAATTATCTTGTCCCGTTGTGTGTGCAGCATTGCTGTGTATGTGGGCCCATACTTGGGGTTTATTTCTTCATTGTTTGTTGTCTAGTGTTTATTAATTGTGTTTATTTCAACCGGGATTTGGCACCATATTTGTTGTTAGAGATGCGTGAGACTAGAGGCGAGCCTTCAAAATTTGGCCTTAAGATGGCTATCCGCAGGTTATTAATTCCAGAAAGTGTAACGTTTCCACCTTTAATACGTTTCACGAGGAAATAAAAGTGTCAAAGCTTGTTGTACAGTCTCCCACAATGTCAATCAATACAGATTTTATAATTATTGAGAGTCAACTTTGTAAGGTTTGAGGGAGGGGAGGTGGGGAGATTGAGGAAGTGTGGGCAAAATTGTTCAAATAATACATTAGATTTTAATGACTGCAGAAGATTATTTCATTTAAAGAAAAATATCATTACAAAGCCACTGTTGGGAGTGAAATAAGCAACAAAAATAAACATCCACCATCTAATTATGCGCAGGGTGACAAAGCAGACCTGTTGGAGCTGCTGTGCCAGAGCGATCTCCTGGTGTATGTTCCCAGGTGTCAGAGATTGACAATGCTGCTCCTCAAGCATCTTCTGACTCTGCCTGCAATCAGGTAGCAAAAGTTAAGAAGCAGGAGAACCTAATGTCTTAAAGAGAATAAACGTGACAGACAAGTTTGTTTTTCTCAATTACAACTGGTTCAAAACCATTTCAACCATAATGTGTGCATTTGTGTGTAACGTGGAAACAGTGCATTGTATTGGTTCACGAGTTATCAAGTGACCACTATAGTCGTCATGGGTGTGCGTCTGTCTGTCTGTCCGCAGCATAACTACCCAATGATATCATCCGATCTTGATGAAACTTGGGTGGGACATTGATATCATGATCTAGTTGTGTCTTGCCTAGAGTGGGCGTATTGCGCCCATTGTAGGCGGAGCCACGCCCGAAAAAGATGTCTTTTTAGGGGGTAATCGAGTTCAAGCTACATCTTCTCCGAGGGAGTTGGTGGAATCTGACAGGGGTTTCAGTATTTGGTTAGGCCAATGTCATGTGTCCCCACAGACCTCGGTTTTTCATTTTCGCCCCAAGGTCACAAAATTTAGAAAAGTCGATTTTTGATGGTTTTATTACATTGTTCACTTCCTGACAGGGTGAAATGTCATACATGATCTTATATTATCACATAAATCATGAAATACGAGTTTTCCAACAAATTTCAGAATCTTCGACCTTTGACGGCCACAAAGGTCAAATTTTCAAAGTTGTCGGAATCAAACCGAATTTTCGGTATTGTGTAGCTAACTAACCTCATAACATTGCTCATTGAGCATTGTCATTGAATACGGCTCGCTCGTGAACCGTCGTCGTCTCCTGACTTGTTGAAGTATGTTGTTGATGTGTTATTGCATATGAATTGCAGCAGGTAACCTCCGTTTGTGCACGTGCATGTGTGTCGTTGATTGGTATCTCCATATGTGGGTTTCAGAAGGTGGAACAGAGCCCTACCAGGTCTCAAAGTATACGCCTTCGTGTGTGTGTGTGTGTGTGTGTGTGTGTGTGTGTGCGCGCGCGTGTGTATGCGCACGTGTATATAAGTGTCACGCTACCAGATTCTTGTACCAGATGCTGAAATTATGGATTTCGAGTTATACCTGCAGCATTAAAGTACCAACCCTGTACCTTCATAAAATAGCAGGGTTGGTCAAATTGGGCAATTACAAATTCATTAAAACAAAAATTTAAATATTCATGTGTTCCCCAAAATGTCAAGTTTTTCAACTTTTCATGCCAGGAAATCTAGAAAATTTCGCAAAAAATACCAACCAGTAATTTACAATCAGAATCAATTTCTAGGGTTTAAAGGTTTTTTTCAAGCATGATGTTGGACAAGTAAAGTAAATAAAAGTACCAGAAGAGTTATTGGCCGAGTGCCAATTATTTTTTTAGCACCTTGCCAATATTGTGTATTTTTCACTTTTTTTCCAAGCAAATAAGTTGTGACCAGCACTGATTTTAATTGGAATTTATGGGAAACAAACACGCACATGTTTCTTCTAATACTGCTGTATTTATTATGTACAGCATAATCTGCATTGAATCTTCAAGCATAATCTGCATTGCAACTGAACACAAATACTGTAAATCATCGCCCGCCATCTGTACGCTAACCCAAGCTGTCATGCCAAAATATCAAGGCAAAATGATGAGTAGGCCTACATGTATAGAATTTTCACACACGTTTGGTGAAGCCCCATTTACAAGACGTATGTACAAGACTAGTCAACCGTTGACTACCTGATGGTGCGTAAGTGAGATAGGGGGCACCTCCGGGACACAAAGGTGATCCCGGGGCAGGAGGCTGTTTCACAGCACCACTTGGTTGTCTGCGACATAAGGGTGAAAGGTGCGAGGAGAGCTCGGCGGGTGAAGTACCAACCGAGAATGAAGGTGTGGAGGTTGAAAGAGGTGACAGTAAGGGAGGCATTAAAAGAGAGGCTGAGTAGGGTCGAGGATGATGTGGTTGAGCTTGAAAGTGGTTGGATGTCAATGAAAGCTAGTCTGTTGGGAGCCGTTGGTGAGGTATGTGGATGGACAAAAGGACCACCAAGGCACTCGGAAACATGGTGGTGGGATGATGAAGTTGGAAAGAGGATTGACGAGAAGAGGAAGAAGTTCAAGGAGTGGCAGAAGGCGAAGGGTACGGGAACAGAAACAGCAGAGCATGAAAGTTATAAGGCAGCCAGGAAGGCTGCAAAGAAAGAGGTAGCAATGGCGCAGGAGGCATGTAGGAAAATGTTCGGAGAACGCTTGGATTTGGAAGAGGGTCAGAGAGCAGTATTCCGGATTGCAAAGCAGATAGCGAAAGAGAGGTGTGATGTGATGGGGGTGAGTTGCTTGAAGGATGAAGTGGGACAAATCGTTGTGGACCCAGATGGAATTAAAGGAAGATGGAAAAGATATATGGAAATGCTATTGAATACAGAGAATGAATGGGATGGCAACATAGAGAGTAACCCAGTTTTAGGACCGGCAGAGAAGATAACTGAGAAGGAAGTTGAGGAAGCGATAAAAGCAATGAAGGGTAGAAAAGCGGGAGGGCCGACGGGAGTTGTGGGAGATATGTTGAAGGCAGCAGGAAGTTGGGGTGTGAAGAGAATGACAGAGATCTGTAATCTGGTGGTGAAAGAAGGCCGCATTCCAGTGGATTGGGAACTGAGTACCCTCGTCCCTCTATACAAGGGGAAAGGTGACCCTCTGGAGTGTGGCTCGTACCGAGCGATAAAGTTATTGGAGCATGCAATGAAGGTATTGGAAAGGGTGTTGGAGAGGAGGATAAGGAAGAAAGTGAAGATCGACAAAATGCAGTTTGGACTTATGCCAGGAAGAGGAACGACAGATGCGCTTTTCATTGTGAGGCAGTTGCAGGAGAAGTACATGGAGAAGAGGAAGAAGTTGTTTCTTGGGTTTGTTGATCTGGAGAAAGCATTCGATAGGGTTCCACGCAAAGTATTGACATGGGCATTGAGGAAGTTAGGAGTGGAGGAATGGTTGATCAGAGTAGTGATGGCAATGTACAAAAGAGCGCGCACAGCTGTAAGGACGAAGGGCGGGAACAGTGGTGAGTTTGAGGTGAAGGTGGGAGTGCATCAGGGGTCGGTACTAAGTCCACGACTATTTGTAGCTGTGATGGAGGTGCTGGCTCAGAACGTAAAGGAGGGTTTACCGTGGGAGTTGTTGTATGCAGATGATCTGGTGTTGATTGCGGAAAGTATGGATGGACTGAAGGAAAAGATGAACAAGTAGAAGGAATGTATGGAGACAAAAGGTCTGAAGATGAATATCGGAAAGATGAAGGTGATGGCAAGTGGTAAAGAATGTGGTGAGGTGGAAAGAACTGGGAAGTGGCCCTGTGCTGTGTGTAGGAAGGGTGTCGGAGTGAACTCCATTCAATGTACAATGTGCGCTGAGTGGGTTCATCAAAAATGTAGTGGTCTGAGAGGGTCATTAACCAGTGTGGCAGCTTCATTCAAGTGTAAGGTGTGCACAGAGGGAGCTGCAGATGGAGGAAATGTTCAGTTGGATCTTGGAGACGGCGTGAAGCTGGAAGGTGTGAAAACATTTTGCTACCTCGGAGACATGCTGAATGGAGAAGGTGGATCAGACTCGGCAACGGTTGCTAGAGTGAGATGTGCATGGAAGAAGTTTCGGGAACTGAGTGGCGTGCTGATGATGAGGGGAGTGTCGTTGAAGCTGAAGGGAAAGGTGTATGCTGCATGTGTGAGAAGTGTTATGATTGGAGCGAGACATGGGTAATGAACGTAGAGCAGCAACGAAGGCTGGAAAGGGTGGAAATGCGAATGGTTCGACAGATGTGCGGAGTATCGTTGAGAGAGAGGAAGACAAATGATGAATTGCGAAAGATGATGGGAATAGAGCCTGTGATTGATGCTGTGAAGAGGAACAGGTTGAGATGGTTTGGTCATGTGTTGAGGAAGGATGAAAGTGACTGGTTGAGAAGAGTGATGGAAGTTAATGTAGAAGGAGGTAGAGGACGGGGAAGACCAAGAAAGACTTGGCTAAAGATGGTGGAAGAAGAAATGCGGACAAGGGGGTGAACAAGGAGAGATTTTTTTTATTTTTTTTTTATTTTTTTTTTGTATACAAGATCGAGGCTCGTGAAAGAGCGAACATTAATCACACAGAAAGACAAACAGACACATAAAACAAATAACATCGGGAGCGGTAGACAAGATGGGGAGAGAGGGGGAAGGACACAAACACAACATTTGAGAGCAGGGACCGAGAGACATGGAGACATCGAGAGATCTGTGGGAGGGAGAGGGCTTTGGGGGGGAGGCATGTGAAGGGGGGGGGGGGGGGTGGGAGAGGTATAAACATATGGACACTGCCAGGATTTCCAGGAAAGAAGCAGGAATTGACTGTCTCAATCATAGTTCATAGTTTGTGCAATTGATAAGACCTGTACATGCTGCTCAATGCTGTGCATCCAGTGTGCATGATATTTTATTCATATACTGGACAAAGAATATCGTTTACTGAACAATGCTGTACTTGTATGTACTTTGTGAATTAGGCTCACAAGATAATGACTCAATGATAATTATCAGTCACGTATCAGTATTATTCATTATCAGTATCATTAATCATTATCTAAACAAACACGTGTAGCGACGAGCTCGCCACCAGGCGACTGTTGCCGCGGAATCGCGGAAAATGACCGTCGAGTCCGAAGCAAAATTCAGGCTTCAACGGTCATAACAGGTAATGCCACTGTCATAGAACGAAAGATCGTATATTTTTCCGGCGATGGGTGACATATAAGACGAAACTGTGTCCAATAAAGGTATATTTACGGAAGTTTATTGCTGATAAACGATCAATCCGGAAGCGAAAACGGTGAAACACGTGGCGCCGCCTTTCAACGGCGTTTATACCCAGTAGATGATTAGCGCATCTGGTACAAGCATCTGGTAGCGTGACACATATGTATGTATGTGTGTGTATACATACACACACACACACACACACACACACACACACACACACACACACACACACACACACACACACACACACACACATACACACACACACACACAACCGGTCAAAGGTTTTAGAACACCTCAATTTTTCCAGTTTTTATTGAAATTTATGCAGTTTAATGTCGCAATGTACTCTGAAATTAAGCATAGAACAAATAAACAATTGGAGATAAAAAAGAAATCATAGAATCATTTTGTTTAACAAAATTTAACTTAAATCTTTGACTCGGTAAAGTAGCCGCCTTTTGCAGATATAACCGCCGAACACACTCGTGGCATTCTTTCTACAATGGAAATCAAATATTGTTCGGGAAGTTCTTCCCAACACTGTTGCAGAAGTTCCCACAAATGTGTTGCACTTGTAGGTTGCCTTGCTTTCACCCTTCTGTCCAGTTTATCCCAAACCAGCTCGATGGGGTTTAAGTCTGGAGACTGCGCTGGCCATTAAATGATTTGAAGCCTACCGTCTTGTTCTTTTCCTCAAAGGTAGTTTTGACATAGCCTGGAGGTGTGTTTAGGGTCATTATCTTGCTGTGGGATGAACCTCTGACCAACTAGGCATATACCAGAGGGTATTGCATGGCACTGCAAAATGCTGGGGTAGCCTTTTGGTTCACGGTGCCAGTCACTCTGTGCAAGCCGCCGACTCTGGATCCAGCAAAAGAGCCACAGACCATCACGCTTCCTCCTCCAAGTTTGACAGTTGGTGTCGCACAGTGAGGAACCACCCTTTCGCCTACTCGACGGCATACAAAAACCCTGAGAGTACAGACCTCGTGGTAAAACCGATTTCTATTTATTTTACATCTTTATTCCAATTGTAATATGTATATTTTTGGCTCCCACTCACCTTCCTCTGCATTTTCTCCAAGTCCAGGGCCCGTATTCATAAACGTTCTTATGTTAAGTACACTTAAACTCCAAGTGTGACACTTACCTCGGACTAACACTTACAGTCATGTGAAAAAGTAAGTACACCCAATGTAAAGTTTTGACTTTTTCAACATATTTCAACATACAGCTATTTGATCTTCATTTCAACAATATTGATAGATAAAGGCGATACAATATAACAAATATCATAAAGCATTTACATTTTGTAGTCCATTGTATAATTTAAATAAACATAAATGCAAATTTCGCATGTGGAAAAAGTAAGTACACCCTTGGCTCTAATAGGTAGTATTGCCCCCTTTGGCAGAAACAACCTCAAGTAGGCGTTTCTTACAACTGTCTACCAGTCTCTGACATCGACTGGGAGAAATGTTTGCCCACTCCTCCATGCAGAATTCTTTCAGCTGTGCGATGTTTGAAGGGTTTCTTGCATGCACAGCTCGTTTCAAATCCCCCCACAACATCTCGATGGGATTTAGATCCGGGCTTTGACTTGGCCATTCCAGAACCCTCCATTTGTTTCTTTTCAGCCATTCCTTGGTGGATTTACTGGAAGGTATAGGGTCATTGTCATGTTGCAAGGTCCACCTTCGGTTGAGCTTCGACTTTCCGACAGATGGCCTCACATTATCCTCAACCACCCTCTGGTACAATGAAGAATTCATAGTGGATTCTATGATGGTGAGCTGCCCAGGCCCTGATGCAGCAAAGCTGCCCCAAACCATAATATTTCTACCATCCTGCTTTACAGTTGGTTGTGGTCAAATGCTGTCTGGTTTTCGCCAAACATGTCTTCTGGTACTGTGGCCAAATAGCTCTACCTTTGACTCATCTGTCCAGAGCACATTGTTCCAGAAGTGCTGGTCTTTGCCTAGGTGTTCATGGGTAAACTTTAGTCTTGCCCTGATGTTCTTTCTGGACAGCAAAGGTTTCCTCCTGGCACACCTCCCATGTAGATCAAATTTGTGCAGCCTCTTTCTCATGGTAGACTTGTGCACTTCGACATCAACAGTGGCAAGAGCTACCTGTAGGTCCCGTGATGACATTCTGGGGTTCTTCGAGACTTCTTTCAGCATCTTGCGGTCTGCTCTCGGGCTGAACTCGCTGGGGCGGCCTGGCCTGAACAAGTTGGCAGTTGTTTGGAATCTCCTCCACTTGTAGATGATCTTCCGAGACAGTCGAATGATTGATTTCAAATTGTTTGGAGATCTTTTTATATCCCTTCCCAGACTCGTAGGCATCTATAACCTTCTTTCTGAAGGCTTCAGAGAGCTCTTTTGATCTAGGCATGGTGACACCACACACTTCAACAACAAAGAGCAAACCAAACTAAATGTCTGAGGTTTAAATAAGACAGGTTCCTCCAAGATCCTTTCCAACGATGTTCTCATCATTTGCACCTGAGCTGGTGCACCTGATTCTAATTTTAGGTATTTGAAGTATTGATAAATGTAGGGGTGTACTTCCTTTTACCACATGCGAAATTTGCATTTATGTTTATTTAAATTATACAATGGACTACAAAATGTAAATGTTTCATGATATTTGTTATATTATATCACCTTTATCTATCAATATTGTTGAAATGAAGATCAAATAGCTGTATGTTGAAATATGTTGAAAAAGTCAAAACTTTACATGGGGTGTACTTACTTTTTCACGTCACTGTATGTCGGTATTCATAAATGACCTTAAGTGTTACACCTCACTCAGTGTGACACCTAAATATAGGCATAGCACCTAACCGTTTTGACTGGCCGTTGCTCGGGTTAATGATCACATTTCTTGCACGATTGTGTCAGTTTCTGTGGTTTGGCTGACTGCCATGACATAAGGACGGGACTACATAACTGGGTTCAAAACCAAATGCTATTATTTAATGCTGTTGTAAGTCGCTAGGAAGACCTTCAGCATTCTTTCCACCCTTCATCATGGCAGGGAACACCAAGTCTACGAAGCGAAAGAAAAATTTCACTGATGCCGAAAAATTTCGGCTGTGCGAAGAGTATGAAAAGCATATTGGTGTCATCGTATCGAAGTTTTCTGCCGCTGTTTTGAACAGAAAGAAGCATGACGCATGGGTTAAGATAACCGAGGCCATGAATAGAAGAAATCCTCCCGTGGTAAGGAGTGACAAGGACTACCAGAAAAAATGGCAGAACATGTGCTCAGTTATGAAGGATGAATACCACACGTACAGAAAAGAACTTGCTGAAACAGGTGAGAATGGTTTCAATCTTCTGTTATGCCATGTTTATTCAGTTGGTTTCTGTATTGTAGTTGATTTTACATTAATTGCAAAATAATTTTTTATTGTTACAAAATCATTTTCCCTTTTATAGGAGGTGGACCAGCACCAGCGGAGCCGTCCCTAATATCGCAGAAGGTCGGCGCGATCCTTGGAGAAGATGATCCAACTGTACACGGTATAGAAGGTGGTGTGGACAGTTCAAGAAAAGATGCAGGATATGCCTACCACGCCAAGTCACCGGATGCTTCCTTGACACTGAATTCTCTTTTGTCACCGGATTGCTCCTTTGACATGGGATGCTCCTTCGAAATCGACATCGGCTGTTCTCAGTACCATTCAAAAGTACCGGTGAGTGTTTATTTGTTTATTCTACAAATCAAACCCCCCCCCCCCCTTCCTTACTCGCTTTAGAGTGTGCTGCTGCCACTTGTCCTCTTATGAGAAATTACAATATCCTTATATTAGGTATACTTATACAAGGTAGCTGTCCTATTTGGTGATATGTACAGTGGTAGAATGATGTAGGCTATATGATATACCATGGAATGTCCTATAATGATGGTCGAGTTGACACAAGGTATTTGTTTTACAGTCCATCAACAAACAGTGACACCTCCATGACACGTCTCACAGCAACGAGAAGCCGCAAACCGCCTGCAACATTGCCGAATCCATGCCCGCCTTTGGCCGAGGAAACTGATAAGAAAACGAAGCGCAAAGCTGATGAAGCCGGATATATCACGGAGATGCACAAATATCTTTTGTCTCTTGAGAAGACTCATGCAACATTAGAAATTGAAAAACTGCGATTGGAAAAAAACAAGCTGTCGTTAGAAATAGAGGTATTGCAATTGAAGAAGCAAAAATGAGCTTATCCCAGAAATTTCATGCCGGCGACCTGTGGAAGTAATGATGTACTGGTTCCGCATGTCTACACTAATCTTTGATTTAATACTGTAACGACTAAGGTGAACATGTGAAATACATGCATGAATGAGCATTATTAAATTTGTTTTATGCTTTTCATTTCACTTACATCTATCAGAAGTGAGCATTGACAATTTGATCTCTTCTTGTAGCCCCATTGTTCCTGTCCGGTAAAACAATTACATTTTCCGGGTCATCTTCGGGTTGCGGCCACAGTGCGATTGGCTCTTCCTCAAAATCAGGCAAAGCTCTGTCAATTGCAATATTGTGAAGAAGTGCACACACTGCAATGATTTCACAAGATTTTTGTGGCGAGTATCTCAACATCCCGTGAAGACAATGAAAGCGTCTTTTCCACTGTCCCATTCCTCTTTCCACCAAACACCTTGTTTTCTTGTGAGCTCTATTGTATCTACGTTGCTGCGGCGTATTTGGGTTGAGAAATGGCGTCATTAACCATGGTTGCACGGGGTACCCTCTGTCACCTAATAGCACTTCATCACCATTCCGTTCCTCGAATATTGTGGAAAGTCCACTTTCCCTCAGAATAACTGAGTCGTGGGTACTTCCTGGCCACTTGGCAACGACATTGATGAATCGGTATCTCGCATCCATCACTACTTGAGTGTTTATTGAATAAGAGTTTTTCCGGTTAACATATCACCACTCGTGCTGGGTGGGACCTAAAATCCAAACGTGTGTCCCGTCAACTAGGCCAAGAACACTGGGAAAATTTGCAATTTCATGAAACTCTTCAAGTATGGTGGGAATGTCTCGATCCTTTGGAAATTTCACCACAGCCTGCAGTAAAGGAAGCAATGCATGGGTGACTTGAGAGACAACTTGACTCATCATTGGTTGTGATACATGCACTGTATCTCCTGCTGTCAGCTGAAAGGCTCCAGTCGCATGGAAAAGTATCGCTGCCAAAACCTAAAGTTACCTTGGCAATGCGTGGTTTCGCAATGTCTATAGATCAAGATTATCACCAATAACATCAATAACATCCAAAATCGTTTGCCGGTCAAGGCGGTATCGTTGGTATAGTTCGACATCATCGTACTCATCTAGCGGATGAAGTCGGTCACAAAATACTCATTCTCGACGAATTGCACGCCGTCGAACCAGCCGTTCTTGTGCTATCAGAAGCAATGCAGCCATTCCTCTTCGCTGTCTGGTCGAAAGTGGACAGAATATACAGTGTGTGGACAACTTACGTTCACTTAAGACACCCCTGGAGGTGTCTCAAATATAAGCATGAAGTTGAGTGTAATACATTAGGTAAGTAGCATATTGAATACCACTTGTTCGTAAAACCTAATTTAGGAGGTACTTAAGTGTTATACTTAGACTTAAGTACGTTTATGAATACGGGCCCAGGAACCTAACCCCTTTTTCCCATCGGCCCTTGGTTTTAACTATTGCAGGTTTGAATATCACAGCATTTTCTAGGACCATAACCCCCACGATATTTAAGGGTTTATTGTACACCCCTACTGGAAGCACATTTCATTCACTTTATATTTCGGCATTTAGGTTGATGTGGAGCACATATTTCGAATTGGATAATTTCCACATTTTTCTTTCCTTCATTCCTAGATAAGTCCATAAAGAGTACAAGACGAAGCCAGCTCAACTATGGTAAATAGACAAACTGTTTGTCATTCAGAACAACAGAAGTGTTAATTCCTCCCTGACACTGTCACAACACATTGCTGCCTGTGGTACTTTCAGGGTCATGAACATTTATGAGCTGATTTGGGCATATTATTTGAACTAGTTTGTGGGACAACCTTTCAGACAAATTAGGAATGCAAATAGTTTTTCAACATGTTTGTTGTCATATAGAGGTGCAGTATTTAAAACAAGATAAATCATTATCAGCGCTGGCTTACAGCATATTTACATTTTAGCAATCCCGAACACATTTCTCGCCGATACCATATTTCCTGTGCAAAGGAGCCATATTCCCTCCATTTTCATCAGCGAACTAAACTTCCAACTTAAAAAACTGCTGTGTACGATTTGCGTGACTTTACGGGAGGCATTTTAAGGTGATGTCGTAAGGATGGATACATATGAATCAGATTGAAAGTGTTGGATGAAACTAATTGGTGAGTGTGTGCTCGTTATTGATTGGATAACTTCGCATGCATTAGCAAGGAGATTAACATTCAATTGCTCAACCGATTGGCAAACGTTTCGGGCAATGATTTCTGTAATGTTTGAAATTAGCGATTATACAATTTATTTCAGAAAATATCACACTTTACAATTATGTTATTTATATGCAATGAAATGTCTTAAACCATAAATAAGTCTATTCCGAGTACAAGTCGAGCCTCGGCCCGGACTTCTGGGAAAAAAGTATTTTAAAAAAACAACTTGTACGCCACAAAATAGGGTAAGACCACCATAGAATAATTGTAAACGAAACTCCTTGGTAAGACTATAATTTGGGTGTGGGAAACAGGAAAACAACAACTCTGCTGCACCATGTGCGTGTGCACCATTCTTATCCAGATCCAATTATTTGCGACCCTTGGATCCCCTAGTATCTCTTAAGCAAACCCTTTTTTTTTTTATGGATTTCAGCAAAGAATAATGTTTTCATTAATGTTTCAATGTCTTTCCTTCTTTTCAAATGAGAAGTTGATATACAGTTTTCCGTATTGATTACATTTCAATTTGGAAATTCAAGCAATATGTTTTGATCGTAAGATGTAATGATGAACAGTTCCTTCTTTCTAAGTCAACAAATAAAACTCCGATGTGAAATGCAGCACATTCATCAAGTCATAGGCCTGTATTTAGCATTATAATATATTTGACATGTTAATAAAGAACTGACAGGCCTTCTTTATATTTTGATCATAAAATAATGAACCTATAGTTAAATCAAGCAGTGAAGTCTTTTTTCATTTATTCAACAAATGAAACTCACTTGTCAGACATAACGTAAGCCTAAAATTTATGTTCATGAGTAAATAAAACAGTGGCATGATTTGTATTACAAGAAAAACCTGAAATTGCATTCTATTGTCGTAACTGTTCTGCAGTTTTCATTCTTTTTAACAGGTGTGATCCAGATTAAAATTACAAGATATCTGCTGTTCATTATTTTCACAGTGCAACTTAATGATTCTTCTCATGTTATCATGGGTTTAAGTTGTCATTTAGAAATGTCAGGATCCCTACGTTTGTCGGTGTTCAGTGTGTGCTTTGCGTTTGCGATGTTTCCGGAGACACTAAATAAACGTTCTGAATTGTTGTGTAACATGAATAATACACCGCATTAATACCGAACATTGATACTGTTGCATTATTATAATACGATTATTATTATTATTACAAGTATTATTATTATTAACGCTATGTTATTATTATTAAGAAATGTCAGCCAATTAGTTACAGCTTCTTTGCAGTTATCAGAATTGGGTTCTGAAATAATAGATTGCTTCTCATAAAATCATGAATTATTCACCACCACAATGGGGTTTCCCAGGCACTCATAAATGACATCCCAGCGAAAAGAGCATCAGACGAACGGATGGAGATATCCGGCTATGTTAAGACATAAAATATAAATAATATGACAGGAGAAATAATTTGCTTTTCTTTATCATTTGCTTTATAATAATTTGCTTTTGAAATAATTTGCTGAACAAAAAGAAGTGATTCTCGATGGACGAGGTGAGAGAGGGCATAGTAGGATTATACTCTATAGAATTGAAACCGCCGCAGATGGGTGATAGACTCCGGATAACTTGGGATTTGAATCACGGTTCGGGTAGGGGGAAAATCAATTCAAACCGTGTATTCGATTCTTCTACACAAGCTTAACCAGAACCACATGTAAAGCAGGGTACAACAGGAGCAAGGTCACTCAGATGACTACAGGCAGTGGCCTGGTAGGAGGTGAGATGGAGAAGAGAGAGCAGCAAACTCATCAACATCTTACGAGGCAAGTTCCTGCTGCGTTTGCGCCAGCAACGTCTTCAGTCGGGTATTCTCTCTTCGCAGGCCCTATCAATAAAAAGCAACAATACCTAGAACACATGAAGCTTTAAATGAAAAAGACAAAGAAAGCCTGATAAGCACTCATTTTAACCAAAACAAAAAGTTGTTCAAAAATATTTTTAACCAGTATCATCATATTATATTTCAATAATAAGAGGGTGTCACATATTACAAAAGTGTTGTTTAAAATGCTTTCTTACTTCGGATATAGAGGTGTACTCCTGTTCCTGCCCGAACAGTTGTTGCACATGTCCTGAAAGCAACTGGTGTTGCTGTAACACACATTTGGCAGTGATTCGAACAGAACAAAGATATTGCAAGTATCGTCTTTTTAGAAAAAATTAGATGAACGATGCAGAATACAAAAATGCCATATTCATTCATTCTCCCTCTTGATTACTCCCATCTTTCAGATTTCTTTTTCTTCCCTGCCCCCCTTAATCCGTAACCGTTTCATTTTTTCTCAATATTATTTTACACATTTATCCCTCTTGTGGACACAATGTTGATGGCCCCCATAATGATAATTAACCCAAATAGTTATATACAACTGTATTCCTTCAGTTCCACCTGCAGAAAATGAAAAGGATACCAATAACTATTTTACAATAGACTCTTTGTGATACAATATTACATTGCTGGCTACATGTCATCCTTCAGATAGGACATCAAACTGGCTGTCCCTGGCCATCAATCTATGCATCTTCAGAAGATGGCAATTAATGTGGGGACAGTAGTTGTGGAGAGCTCCATCTTGTGGGGGAAGAAACCATCCTAAATCTTTTTCTTTTTTTAAATTCAGAATAAAAACGCTTTCAAACTGCACTGTTCACTTTGAGACTTAAGTGTAACCTCCTCCTCTTCTTCTTCTTTAACGCCCCCTATTATTCCTACTGTGAGGTTGTCTGGGGAGGGGGTGGGAAGAGGGAATTGGTCTGGAACCAGCTGGCCAGGATTGATATTCGACTGGCAGGAACATGTAATTTGTTAAAGGTGCCAGTGATAACTTGCCTACTCTTCATGAAAGACTGTGGAATCCTTATCGCCCTCCAATATTCCCAGTGCTAGCCAATGGATCCTCTGGCTTAATGTATTTCAGATGGATGGCGGACACATTTATACATTGTCATACATGCAAAATACCAAGGTGTCAGTTTGTAGCTGGGTCTAGATTCAAACGCAGACAAGACAGGCTCAAACACAAGTGCTCGTTAATCTAAGCTACCCAGCCAGACCTTCAGATTTAAGCGTATCCATCTATAAGCATTTCATGCTAACATCAACATGTAAATAAATGATGTTCTACATTTGGTCGTGTTAAAACAGGAACAAACAATCAATGAATACAATTAAATACTTATGAGCATCTTTTAAAGCATACAGTATGATTTTAAAGAAAACCCTGTACAAAACCAGATAGTGCAATAAGACAAATCAGAGGCTGTCTGAATTAAGGTAAGCTGGAGAGCTGCATTCAACACTTGCCTCACAAAGCAGCTGCTCCTTGTGAGACAACTCGGTCAAAACTATTCCGAGCTGCATCTGTTTGACACAAAGTAAGCAGACATCGTAAAAGGAGGTGATAATCGCAGTTATAAATGGTATAAAATGTGCCAGCTGGACAAGAAAAGGACATGCCAGGTGAAACAGTATAATTACAAAAGTATGCATCGTTTTCGGTGAAACTGAAACGCAAAACCTTTTGAAAATAACGTTTATGGCCAAACAGAAAAGTTAAAATAAATAAACAAAATTGTTAAGTAAAAATTAAATTACAATTGAAAAATGGTAAATGGAAATAAAGTTGGTAGAAAAGAATGATGGAGGGAGAAAATAATTGCACTTTTTGTAAATATTTTCAAAAATTTGCATTTTGTGTCAGTCCAGAAAGAGTGAGTAACCTCTCTCAATCAAATAGGACAGGGATCAGGAAGTAAATGTTATTTGGTAATTAAAGCCCTACAAACAGTTCCTGGCAGTTTAAGTTACAAGGCAAGCATGTATTCTTATGGAGTTATGGGGGTGTGGGTGTGCATGTGTTTCAAATGAACTTTTGTGCTTGAATTGTGCAAATTGCCAAAATTTCCAAAATGGCCATAGTTCCAGGATAACCAAATGAGCATGAACTGGGAAAGAGAAACTGAGGCACAGACAGAGCAAGCTGGAAGGCAACAGAAATAAATTTGAAGAGTCGTAGAAAAAAAAAAAAAAAAAAAAACGCACGCACACACACACACACACACACACACACACACACACACACACACACACACACACACACACACACACACACACACACACACACACACACACACACACACACACGGGTGGTGGAAGGGCACATGTCAGACGTGCTGTGAGCAGCATCGAACAACCATAATTCCCGAGGTGAAATACTTCCTCCGATGAAGAAAGTAGTGAGGCCTCATCTAGAATATTATGTGCACTTTTGGTCACCACATCTGAGGAAGGATATAGTTGCCATAGAGAGGGTTCAGCATTAAGTGAGTAGATTGATTCTGGACCTAGCGAGACCAGGCCACAATGAGCAGCTGAAAGAGACATGACTTTATACATTAGAAATGAGGAATTTACGAGGGGATCTAATGGAGATGTTTGAGATAATGAAGGGTATAGACAAAGTAAGTGCAGAAGAGGTTTTTAAGCAGAATGCATGGCCTCCTCTTTCATCTTGACTCGAGAGGAAGGTCAAGGGCTATGTTTGAATAAAAAATTGACCCCATATAAAACCAGATAATTGGCCTTCAGTCGATCGGGTCTTGTGACCACATCATCATCATCATCATCATATATATATATATATATATATATATATATATATATATATATATATATATATATATATATATATATATATATATATATATATATATATATATATATATATATATATATATATATATACATATATATATATATACATATATATATATACATATATATATATATACATATATATATATACATATATATATATATACATATATATATACATATATATATATATACATATATATATACATACATATATATATACATATATATATATATATATATATATATATATATATATATATATATATATATATATATATATATATATATATATATATATATATATATATAATTCCAGTAATCTCTGTGTGTCTGTGTGTCTGTGTGTCTGTGTGTCTGTGTGTCTGTGTGTCTGTGTGTTTGTCTGTGACCGCTGTTTCTCGACAACCACGGGTCCGATATACTTTAAACTTGCCAGGTATATTGCTGGGGACCCGAGGATGTGCCTTTTCAAGGTTTTAAATTAATCGGACAAGTACTTACCGAGCTATGTCCAAAAAACGCTTCAACCAATCAGAGAGCAGCGAGCTATCACGTGTGCCGAATGTGGCGATCAGACTCTACCTCGGACGGCACATTTGAGAGCGTATTCATTTATTTCACGTTGGAAAACTATGTTGCCGTTAAACTATGTTTTAAAACGAATTCAAACTGCGATTAAATTAAAACGATTCATCGTAACTGCGACGATTTGCGAACTTCCGGTCCGGCAGCCAATCACAGAACGCTTTGTTGCGTAGGCGTGGCCGATGTGAGAACGAGCGGAGCTGAGCGCGTTACGAGCTGACCGCCATTACGTTACGGTTCGTAATTCGATTTCTTCCGGAGAAAATAATAATTTCTCGATTTCATATGCGCATTATTTCTCCCAATTCAGTCAGAGCGAAGGGCGGAAGCGAAGAGCGTTGTTTTTTTTGTTTACGGGCGTACGGGCGGGGTAGAGCGTACGGGTAGCGTTTTTTTTTTTTTTGGCAAGGAACGGGCACCCACGTACGGGCAATGCCCTAGTATCTATAATTCCAGTAATCTCTGTGTGTCTGTGTGTCTGTGTGTCTGTGTGTCTGTGTGTCTGTGTGTCTGTGTGTCTGTGTGTTTGTCTGTGACCGCTGTTTCTCGACAACCACGGGTCCGATATACTTTAAACTTGCCAGGTATATTGCTGGGGACCCGAGGATGTGCCTTTTCAAGGTTTCATATTAATCGGACAAGTACTTACCGAGCTATGTCCAAAAAACGCTTCAACCAATCAGAGAGCAGCGAGCTATCACGTGTGCCGAACGTGGCGATCAGACTCTGCCTCGGACGGCACATTTGACAGCGTATTCATTTATTTCACGTTGGAAAACTATGTTGCCGTTAAACTATGTTTTAAAACGAATTCAAACTGCGATTAAATTAAAACGATTCATCGTAACTGCGATTTGCGAACTTCCGGACAGTGAAGACTTCACTTCCGGCAGCCAATCACAGAACGCTTTGTTGCGTAGGCGTGGCCGATGTGAGACGAGCGGAGCTGAGCGCGTTACGAGCTGACCGCCATTACGGTACGTAATTCGATTTCTTATGCGCATTATTTCTCCCAATTCAGTCAGAGCGAAGGGCGGAAGCGAAGAGCGTTGTTTTTTTTGTTTACGGGCGTACGGGCGGGGTAGTGCGTACGGGTAGCGTTTTTTTTTTTTTTTGGCAAGGAACGGGCACCCACGTACGGGCAATGCCCTAGTATGTTTAAATCGCCCATTAAGCACAATAATTAAAAACTAACCGGAAATCAGGCATTGAGTGCTACCGTGGATAACATTGACTTGGTAACCACACATGCACGAAAGATCCAAGAGGCCACGCCCCGCATGGCATGAGATTGGTTAGGTTCGTCGAGCAGAGATAGACTACCAAGAGGTGGCACGCACTGGTTGGATCAGGAAAGGATGACGTGTTGAGATGACGTCAGAGACTGGACGATAAAAGAACGCTCTGGCCGACATTTCAATCTCTTGCGTCTTATCGTTCTGGACTTTGTTAGCGAACGGTCATGTGCCGACATTTTATCTCTCTCGGCATCGACGTCCTTTTGGTCCTTCTCATTGTGGATCTCATCGTGAATGATCGTGTGCCAACATCTTCTCGCCCATTCTGATTTTGGACACCATCGCGAACGGCCGTGTTAGGACATCTTGCTAGTGGCCGTGAGGAGGAAGAGCCACAGGCTGGGTGGGAACTGCGTCGTGAGGACGAAGACGACGTGGAAGAGCGAGCTGCACCCCTGCACGTTCGCTTCGCACGAGAGGCCTAGTTCACGCCAATTAGTCTGCGGTTTCCCGCGCAGGGACACGGGCCTGAGACAATTCCTGCCAAGATTCGGGAGCGGCTTGCAGATAAGTGCCAACCACACCTTATATTTTTGCTATCATTATTTTATCCTTTGTCTGTTTACTGAGTCTGTGTGGGGGCACTCCAATTTAGGAATTTATTGTTATTTTGGCGTGTTTTATTTTGTTACTGGCATTTTCTTTAATAAAACTGGTATTTTTGTACAGTTTACTTTCGCGTTGTTTGAGTTAATTTATCCAGGTGTGAAGACTCTGTGCGCGTCGCCGTCTTCGGCTCAGCGCCATATTGGGCGCTCAGGCACGGGAAGCGTTGGACTTGGTCACCACTGCCGACTGCACCAAACAATCTCGTTGAGACGCCAAAGCTGAGTGCCGGCCCGCTAAAGAGATTCGCTTTTATTTTATTTGTTCCCTTTGTGTATGTATTTGAGTCTGCGTGGAGGATCCTCACCATCGGGAATTATATTTACCTCACCGTTCATTTTTTATTCATAGCTTTACTTTCCTTAATTATTTAAATCATTATTGTGGCATCTTTTATTTGTTGTGTCGTGTTTCTTTGTTTGTGGGTTTCGAGAATCAACCCGTGTGCTTCGTTCAGGTAAGCACCTCGCCGCCTTCCGTCCCGCGCGCCATAAAAAAATAACCGCCAATAATTCGGCCGCTCGCCTCGGAAATTAAAGACCGTCCGGCTGTCCGTCCAAGGCTGGTGTTCATCAGCTACGGATGTGACAATATGTATGCAATTTATATGTATGCAAGGAAACTGTGTTCCTTTGGTACGTTTATCCAATACCTCTAATGCTCTCAATCTCTACAATCCGTGGATGCTTTTTAAAACGTGAATCCAACACGTCATGAAGATCGTCATGGTAAGATCTGTCGGCTGCTTTTTTAACTTTAAAGGGGAACCAAAATGCTCAGACCACCTCACTCTAAGTCTAATCTATCCCGTGATACTCTTCAAAATCGATATGGTGTCTTTTTCCAATTTGCGATTTCTAAAGTGGGTAATTTTGCGATGAAAAGTCGAAATTTTCCCCTTCTTCACATTAGCCGTGATGTCACATCGTGAAAGCGACCACCACTTCTATATTGTCGACGGATAACATGAACGAAATAATTAACTCAAATGGCAAATAATTTCCAAATTTCTACAAATATGCCTCGTCGATGCATCTTTGGTAGTTGTAGTAATGCAAACCGAGATGGTTTCATACTACACCAATGGCCAAAAGATGCGAGGATTGCCAGAATTGGACGAGTTTTGTTTGAAATACCCAAGTGTGGATGGGGCAGGCCTTCAAAATGGTCGCTTTTGTGCTCGGAACATTTTACAGAGAACTGTTATGAAACAACAGAGATGTGATATCATGTGGTTATTCGCCACGAATGAGAGAGGATGCCATTCCCGCAATTAAGTGGAATAATCAGCCATCGCACGAACCTGTAACACCTTCTCTGCCGAGCTACCAGCATGTGGACACGGGCGATTTGATTGGAGAATCGAACACCTGTGTTGGTCTGCCGGCAACCTAACTCACCTCCCTGGATATGCTGCCTAACATCGCCGCCACCTTGCCCAACGCATCTGAAGGGCTCAAAAACATAGAAGCCCTTGTATCGGACGCCATCACGTCAACTCCGATATCCCATAAATTACCACCCAAGGAAGATTCAAATTCAGTAAGATCAGCATTCAAGAAAAGAGAGAGAATGAGAAGTATATCTGAAAAGTCTGTGTTGGCGTGCGTACATGCGTGTGTTGATTACGTTCGTGTGCAGACATACATAGGAGGAAAACCTTGCACTGCAATATATAATGACGATATCTCCAGAAATGTGATATCATGTGGTTATTCGCCACGAATGAGAGAGGATGCCATTCCCGCAATTAAGTGGAATAATCAGCCATCGCACGAACCTGTAACACCTTCTCTGCCGAGCTACCAGCATGTGGACACGGGCGATTTGATTGGAGAATCGAACACCTGTGTTGGTCTGCCGGCAACCTAACTCACCTCCCTGGATATGCTGCCTAACATCGCCACCACCTTGCCCAACGCATCTGAAGGGCTCAAAAACATAGAAGCCCTTGTATCGGACGCCATCACGTCAACGCCGATATCCCATAAATCTGAGGCTATCTCTGAGGGCTATCTCTGAGGGCCTTTCACTCACTCACCGCAGGCAGGTAGGTGGTCTTTCTGTCTTCTACCGACTCCTCTCCGGCCTTGCACCCCCAGCTCTCTCTGTGCTCTGTCCCCCAAATATTCCTACAGGTCGCACAAGATCTGCCAGCAACCCTCTGATGGTTAAACTGCCGAAATCTCGGCTCTCTGCTCACCTTCACTCTTTCATTCCTCTTTTCTCCCGCCTCTGGAACAAACTCCCTCACTCCCTTCAATCCCACTCCTCCCTCCAGGTCTTTAAAACAGCTGTTCACCACCATCTCTTATCTTCCCCCATCCAAAACCTTGATCTTTTCTACCCCCACTAATTCACCCCAGATCCACCTTGTTTGAAATTCCAACTTCTTTCCTGGAAGTCCTGGCAGTATCCATATGTTTTATACCTCTCCCACCGCCCCCTTCCCATGCCCCCCCCCCCCCAAAGCCCTCGCCCTCTCTCAGATCTCTCGATGTCTCCATGTCTCTCGGTCCCTGCTCTCAAATGTTGTGTTTGTGTCCTTCCCCCTCTCTCCCCATCTTGTCTACCGCTCCCGATGTTATATGTTTTATGTGTCGGTTTGTCTTTCTGTGTGATTAATGTTCGCTCTTTCACGAGCCTCGATCTTGTATACAAGGAAGGAAAAAAAAAAAAAATGATGCAGGAAATACAATCGAGCAGCATTTCCATATACCCTGATACTCAGTTTAGAGGTATGACTTTTACACACATTCCTCCGAAAGTGTTTCTATCACTAATCTTGTCTCCAATAGCTTCTTCAAACTCCCACTGATCAGTTTCAGCATGCATCCCACTGATCCGATAACCTTCAGAGTTGCTAATGATGGAGGAATTGGTATCGGAATCGAAGCTCGGAGTACACCGTTTCTCTATGGAAGTCACCTTTTGGATCGACGTGAGATCACGATGTGACGTCACTAGTGAAATTGAAAATCGATATTCTAGGGCTATTTTCGACACTTTGTCATTGGCAAAAACCCCGGTGTGTACCCCGGTTTAGAATAGGTACACCACATCCCTGCGTGTGTCGAAAGAGGCGACGAAAAAGGTTGGTGTCAGGAAGGGCATCCGGCCATAAAACATTGCCTCAAAAACGGAAACATGACAATTACAATTCCATATGGGCAGGGCACAGCCCGAAGTACCCCGTGGGGGTCCTCACCCCCTCTCGTCAAAAATCAAGGTGGGGAACCCGATTGAAGCAATGGAGGAAATCACTCCATTTATGACGACTAAATATCTGATGCCCCACGAGGAGTTCGGTTTCTGGGGTTTGGGACATGGAATGTAGGGACAATGACAGGAGATCAGAAGTGGTGGAAGTATTGGTCAGAAAAAGTGGACATATGTTGTGTGCAGTACACGAGATGTAAGGGCAGTGGTGTGAGAATGGTAGGCAGGGACAGAAATACAAGTTTGTGTGGCAAGGATGCCCACAAGGCGAACATGGTGTTGGTGTCCTGTTTTCTGAGGAGTTTGGAGACAGTGTGGTGAGTGTGACTAGGGTGAGTGAAAGGTTGATGATGGTGAAAATGATGATTGGAAAGCTCTTTGTGAACGTCATCTCGGGATATGCTCCGCAGGTCGGTCAGAGCGATGAAGAGAAGGAAAAGTTCTGGTGCAATCGAGAAGCTGATGGAAAATGTGAAAGATGAGGAAGTTGTTGTGGTAGGAGGAGACTTAAATGGCCATGTGGGAAGGAGTATAGACGGTGTTGAGGGAGTAAAGGGGGTTACGGATATGGTGTGAGGAATGGAGAAGGTGAAAGGATTTTGGAGTTTGCTGATTTGTTAATTTGTAATACTCAGTTCCAGAAAGCGGATAATAAGCTTGTTACATACACGTCAGGTGGGTCGACGACAACCGTTGCTTACCTGATGGTGCGTAGGCGAGATAGGGGGAACCTCCAGGACACAAAGGTGATCCCGGGGGAGGAGGCTGATTCACAGCACCATTTCTTTGTCTGCGACATAAGGGTGAAAGCTGCGAGGAGAGCTCGGCGGGTGAAGTACCAACCGAGAATGAAGGTGTGGAGGTTGAAAGAGGTGGCAGTGAGGGAGGCATTAAAAGAGAGGCTGAGAATGGTAGAGGATGATGTGGTGGAGCTTGAAAGTGGTTGGATGTCAATGAAAGATAGTCTGTTGGGAGCCGTTGGTGAGGTATGTGGATGGACAAAAGGACCACCAAGGCACTTGGAAACATGGTGGTGGGATGCTGAAGTTGGAAAGAGAATTGACGAGAAGAGGAAGAAGTTGGAGTGGCAGAAGGCGAAGGGTACGGGGGCAGAAGAGGCAGAGCATGAAAGTTATAAGGCTGCAAAGAAAGAGGTCGCAAAGGCGCAGGAGGCATGCAGGAAAATGTTCGGAGAATGTTTGGATTTGGAAGAGGGTCAGAGAGCGGTATTCAGGATTGCAAAGCAGATAGCGAAAGAGAGGTGCGATGTGATGGGGGTGAGTTGCTTGAAGGATGAAGTGGGACAAATCGTTGTGGACCCAGATGGAATTAAAGGAAGATGGAAAAGATATATGGAAATGCTGTTGAATACAGAGAATGAATGGGATGGCAACATAGAGAGTAACCCAGTTTTAGGACCGGCAGAGAAGATAACTGATAAAGAAGATAACAAGCATTACGCCTTGGTCCCCCGTCGGGGAAGTGATGTGAGTTGACAAAGTGGAAGACGCAGAAAACATGCTATGATATGATATTTCGCTCACAAGGTTCAGACATACATGGAGGCAGCCATCTTGGATTTTGACGTGGCGACCCAATTTTCAATAGCGTTCTTCCTTATGCCGAGATACACCCACACACCAAATTAGAAGTTGGTACTTCACTTATTTTTCAAGATATTCCACAAGGTTCAGACATACATGGCGGTGGCCATCTCGGATTTTGACGTGGCGACCCAATTTTCAATAGCGTTCTTCCTTATGCCGAGGTACACCCACACACCAGAATAGAAGTTGGTACTTCGCTTATTTTTCAAGATATTCATCTCACAAGGTTCAGACATACATGGCATCAGACATACATGGCGGCGGCCATCTTGGATTTTGACGTGGGTTGCACCCACACACCAAATTCGAGTGCGGTCCTTCGCTTATGCACGCACGCCCGCACGCACGCCCGCACGCACGCACGGACGGAGGGGAAAGCCATAGTCCCCCTTTCGCTACGCTGTGCGACGGGGGCCAATTAAAGGGAGATGGAAGAGATATATGGAAATACTGTTGAATGCAGAGAATGAATGGGATGGCAACATAGAGAGTAACCCAGTTTTAGGACCGGCAGAGAAGCTAACTGAGAAGGAAGTTGAGAAAGCGATAAAAGCAATGAAGAGCAGAAAAGCGGGAGGGCCGACGGGAGTTGTGGGAGATATGTTGAAGGCAACGGGTAGTTGGGGGTGTGAAGTGAATGACAGAGATCTGGAATCTGGTGGTGAAAGAAGGCCGCATTCCAGTGGATTTGGAACTGAGAACCCTCGTCCCTCTATAAAAGGGGAAAGGTGACCCTCTGGACTGTGGCTCATATAGAGCGATAAATTTATTAGAGCATGGAATGAAGGTATTGGAAAGGGTGTTGGAGAAGAGGATGAGGAAGAAATTGAAGATCGACAGAATACAGTTTGGATTTATGCCAGGACGAGGAATGATAGACATGATTTTTATTGTAAGGCAGTTGCAGGAGAAGTACATGGAGTAGCGGAAGAAGGGTTTCTTGGGTTTGTTGATCTGGAGAAAGCATTTGATAGGGTTCCACGTGAAGTAGTGACATGGGCATTGAGGAAGTTAGGAGTGGAGGAATGGTTGATCAGAGTAGTGATGGCAATGCACGAGAGCGCGCACAGCTGTAAGGATGAAGGACGGGAACAGTGGTGAGTTTGAGGTGAAGGTGGGAGTGCATCAGGGGTCGTTACTAAGTCCCCTACTATTTGTAGCTGTGATGGAGGTGCTGGCTCAGAACGTAAAGGATGGTTTACCGTGGGATTTGTTGAATGAAGATGATCTGGTGTTGATTGCGGAGAGTATGGATGGACTAAAGGAGAAGATGAACAAGTTGAAGGAATGTATGGAGGCGAAAGGTCTGAAGGTGAATATCGGAAAGACGAAGGTGATGGCAAGTGGTAAAGCATGTGGTGAGGTGGAAAGAACTTGGAAGTGGTCGTGTGCTGTGTGCAGGAAGGGTGTTGGAGTGAATTCTATTCAATGTACAATGTGCGCCGAGTGGGTTCATCAAAAATGTAGTGGTTTGAGAGGGTCATTAACCAGTGTGGCAGCTACATTAACCAGTGTGGAAGCACTGGGTTACATGTTACCAGTGGCAGTCCCAGAAGACTGACCTGACCTATAAAGTTTGGTGTAAGGTGTGCACAGTGGGAGCTGTGGATGGAGGAAATGTTGAGTTGGATCTTGGAGACGGCATGAAGCTGGAAGGTGTGAAAACATTTTGCTACCTCGGAGACATGCTGAATGGAGAAGGTGGATCAGACTAGGCGACGGTTGCTGGAGTGATATGTGCATGGAAGAAGTTTCTGGAACTGAGTGGCGTGCTGATGAGGAGGGGAGTGTCGTTGAAGCTGAAGGGAAAGGTGTATGCTGCATGTGTGAGAAGTGTTATGATTTATGGGAGTGAGACATGGGTAATGAATGTAGAGCAGCAACGAAGGGTGTAAAGGGTGGAAATGCGAATGGTTCGGTGGATGTGTGGAGTATCGTTGAGAGAGGAAGACAAATAATGAATTGTGAAAGATGATGGGAATAGAGCCTGTGATGGATGCTGTGAAGAGAAACAGGTTGAGATGGTTTGGTCATGTGTTGAGGAAGGATGAAAGTGACTGTGTGAGTAGAGTGATGGAAATGAATGTAGAAGGAAGTAGAGGACATGGAAGGCCGAGAAAGACTAGGCTAAAGGTGGTGAAAGAAGAAATGCAGGCAAGGGGGTTAACCAGGGGAGATGTAGAAAATAGGGCAGAATGGAGAAGATTGTCATGGGGCCCACAAGGCTATCCCCTGCTCTTGCAGCGAAAATGGCCATAAATGCCTGTTGTTGTTGTTGTTGGTGGTGATTGGCAAAAAAAAATTCAAAAAAAACAATACCCTTCAATTTAGACCATGATTCATAATTTTCAATCGTTTTCAGAAAAAAAAAATTGTGTTTGGGTTTCCCCTTTAACCAGTGAGGAGTTTACAGTGTGGCGATGACATGCAGAATGAAACTGCAAGCTATCAAAGTAGGTAAAGAGAGATGCAAAAATGACAAATACAACAAGTGGTTGGATCTTCCATCCTGTCCATCCTGCGTATGATGACAGCAAATGCAGGGAATACCTTAGCATCTGCCAGTTGTTGCAATGTCTCGTCATCGGGAGGGCAAGAGGCCTGTTGGAAAATTGGATGCAATGTGATACCAAATTCCACAGTCTCAAAAAACATCGATTGAAAAGTGAATGTAACAGAAGAACTATTTTGTTAGCCTTTTATTCATCCAAAACTATTTTGTTACTCTTTGTATGCCTACCCTGCTCTTTCATTTACTTTTGTCTTATTCATCCCTGAGATTTCCCTCGTTTCCAACATTATTCATACAAAACTTTCATATTCAAAAACAATTCAAAAACAAACAAAACAATTCAAAAATTCATACAAAATTCATACAACTGAAACAAATTGTTCATTTTGAGGGGTTTCCAATGTATTCCTACAATCTGTTTTCTATTTAACTTCCATCTTTTCTGTTAACAACAATCTGTGTTCTTAGACAAACATTTTAACAAATCAAATCAAATCAAATCGAATAGTTACCAATATATTGAAAACAAGAACGGCACTCAGTAGAGAGCATACCTCCGCCAGGTGAACAGTTTACGTTTTGTATCCTAGAGTAGACCAGAAAATCACAATACAGAATCACATTTAATCAAAAGCATCCATCCACAACTTTGAGATATCCTGCTTTGTATCGTTTTTGGCCCCATCCCCCAATGGTGAAGAATCACTTTTTAAAAAATTATACAAGCCGGCTCTGGATCCGGATCTTCACCAAAATTGACTGGATTCTTCCTTGTCACACACACAACCTGTTCACAAAGTTTCACCCAAATCCATCCATAACCTTTTGAGATATTGTGGTACCTATCGTTTTTGGCCCAATCTCCCAATGGTGAAGAATCACTTCAAAATTATAGTAGCTGTATCCGAATCCGGATCTTCACCAAAATCTAATCATTTCGTCCTTGTCAAATAATCCACCTCTCTGTCAAATTTCGTCCAAAATGTCCACAACTTTTTGAGATATCTTGTTCATAAATAAACGGACAGACAGACAGACAGGGGTGAAAACATAACCTCCATCCACCTTTGGTGGCAGAGGTAACAACCACAACCAGATATTAATTTTCAAAGAGACATTATGAGGGCTGAAACAGCATTTCATCTCATGTTTTCTACAATACAACTTCAATGACCTGCCCTCCACTCCATACACTCCATTTTCTCATCCATTTACAATATCACTGTAGAATGTTGGCACAATAAAGGTTGAATTGAGGACACAAAACTGGGATTTAAGAAGTTGTGGTTTCAAATCCAGCTGAAGGCAAGAAGAGTATTGACTCTGATTCTGTAAACCATGCTAGTTTCAGAAAAATAATCAGGTCACAAACAATTTGTTGGGGAAAAACTCATGGGGTTCACAAAGTAACCTCAGGAAGAGGGAACTTGACTTGCACTGCTTGATCCAACTACAAGACACCAAGCCATATATTGTGGTTGAATCAATGCTCTCAGGGGAACTTGGGATGTGTACCAAAATGTGACATAGGAAAAGGCAGCCTCATACAAAACCTCCCAAACTGGATAAGAAAATTCCACAGTCTCACTGTTCTCCCCTATGGGCCGGTGCTCCTGCCTCACACCTAGCTCGGCTTCACGCTGTTGAAACCAAAGCTTTCAGAATTATTGGAATCTCCCGCGATGAAGCTATCTCTGAGGGCCTTTCACTCACTCACCGCAGGCAGGTAGGTGGTCTTTCTGTCTTCTACCGACTCCTCTCCGGCCTTGCACCCCCAGCTCTCTCTGTGCTCTGTCCCCCAAATATTCCTACAGGTCGCACAAGATCTGCCAGCAATCCTCTGATGGTTAAACTGCCGAAATCTCGGCTCTCTGCTCACCTTCACTCTTTCATTCCTCTTTTCTCCCGCCTCTGGAACAAACTCCCTCACTCCCTTCAATCCCACTCCTCCCTCCAGGTCTTTAAAACAGCTGTTCACCACCATCTCTTATCTTCCCCCATCCAAAACCTTGATCTTTTCTACCCCCACTAATTCACCCCAGATCCACCTTGTTTGAAATTCCAACTTCTTTCCTGGAAGTCCTGGCAGTGTCCATATGTTTTATACCTCTCCCACCGCCCCCTTCCCATGCCCCCCCCCCCCCCCCAAAGCCCTCGCCCTCTCTCAGATCTCTCGATGTCTCCATGTCTCTCGGTCCCTGCTCTCAAATGTTGTGTTTGTGTCCTTCCCCCTCTCTCCCCATCTTGTCTACCGCTCCCGATGTTATATGTTTTATGTGTCGGTTTGTCTTTCTGTGTGATTAATGTTCGCTCTTTCACGAGCCTCGATCTTGTATACAAAAAAAAAAAAAAAAAAAAAAAATGGAAATTATGTTACGAGTATATATTTGGTCGAGTCAACCAAATGTTACGAGATTATTTATATTTGTGAAATTTTCTCGATTTCTCAGGAGTTTCAAGGACTCTGACAAGTTTTCCAGGTCTTTCCAGTACTGGAAAATGTTTTCATTTTTCCAGAATTTTCAGGGACTATGTGAATCATGCAGTTATCCACAAGCCTCGACAATGTACGCACAAATAATCGTTTTGATACATAATCTCCTTGCAGCAAGTGCCTCGACCACAGCTCACCTCTTCCTGCAGGCTTTCACTCTCAGTTTGCTGCTCACGATCCTCCGTCTTCTGCAGTAAAAAACAAATCAGAAGTGTCCAACATGTTATGGAAACAGCAAAGTTAATAGCCAACAGCCACAGTTTTCTAAGACCTAAGCTTGACTGCATCAATGATATTCGAGTTAATCATGAAATGTAGGAGACACAATGTAATAGTGGTTTCAGCAATTTTCCTCTTATTTCATGAGTGGCAGAGCAACAGAGTGCACACCCGTGGTGGTTACGGAGTACATAATGGGGGTGAGTGCACGCGAGGAGTGCGGGGAGGAAAGGTGTGTTACGAAGTGTGTAACAGAGTGTGCGAATGGTAGAATGGATGCGCAAGAATGTGCGCGAGAGGAATGCATGGAATGCATGGAGTGTATGGAGACGCCTGGATGTGCGAGTAAGAAACGGAACGCGTGGTGTGAGCAGGCGAGTCGAGCATCGACGCTGACCTGGGCAGCGGTTAGGCTGACGTATAGCCGACGCGAGCTCTCGGGGCGTGGTGTTCTTGGTGTGCTGCGGGGGCCGGCGGGGATCGTTGCCGCGTCGCTCCTGCAAGGAGCGCCGTGCACGATTCGGGCCGGGCTCCGCCCTGTATGGTCGGTGCCGCGCCGTAGCGGCAAACGGCACGATTCCGGGGGAGAAAGGCCAGGTCGGACCTTCGCCCCCTGGCGGGCGCGGTGTTCCGACCGGGCGAGGTTGGGTCATCGGGCCGGAGACCGCAAGGTTCCGCGCCGGGATGGACCCTGGAATCTCGGTCCGAGTATGCCTCCTCCTCAGAATCGTAAATGCCGGACAGACCCAACCTACAGGAGACAGACCACAGTATGCATTGCTCGGCTTTTCGAAGCCGAGCTGTAAAAAATGTATTTCCCCGAGAGGCTCATGGTACAGTGAACTGGAATAGCGATCGTAATGGCGATAGTGATGTAGAGGGATGGTGGCTCTACCATTCCTCACATCCTTTTGGGCACATGAGCGATAGGGTTTATGGGGTGGCAGTACAAACTAGCCCGGGAGGGTTAGGATAATCGTTAGGGACCTCGAAATGACTTTAGGTGACCGAGATTTAAGTAGCGACATTGTACCTGTAGTGGGGACGTAGAGTACAGTAGTTGGTTGATAATGACGTGGGATGTGCAGTAGTATAAAGGGATGACGGGGAGCACGAGTTTTAGAGGGGAAATAGATAGCCAGATGATGCTGTGTGTGTGAGAAATTGTGTTGAGACAAGTGGAATTGTGTTTGAGGTGTGTGAGCACAAAAGGTGTGCCAGAAAAGAGGTGTGTGGAATGAATGGTGTGGAGTGAGTATTGTGGGATGAGTGGAGTGGAGTGTATGGTGCGAAGGAGTGGATGGGGGAAGGATGGACCCCCCTTCACGAATACCCGGGGAGGGTAGTTTAAAAGTAGGTAAATTTGGTTGGATATTGACATCTGTGGTGCTGAAAGTAGCAAGGTATTGCTTGGTTTGGTGCATGAGTAAAGTGAAATGGCTGGGCGTGTGGCCTGTTAGTGAGAATGGTTAAATGGACACTCCGCCACTGGTAGTCTGTCGGCCAGGTGAGGCCGCAGGTAGGCTCTGGGAGCCAGGTAGTGGAGTTCAGTGGGGACCGTGGATCCCGAGAGAGGACGCGGGTAGGCCGATGCCAGAGGGGGCATTAGTGGGGTAAGGGAGCCAGAGGACCTTCCCCAGGTTAGGGTGAGGAGCTAGGTAAGCTCGGGTGGCAACTACAGTGGCGGAGGTGTGCAGGTGAGCGGACCTGCTGGTGAGCCACACGACCTAGCCCCAAAATTGTGCGAGGGCACAGGGAGAAAACCCAGGGGAGTGAGACTCCCAAATTGGGAGGCACCACAAGGATGGTCAATGGGAATTGGTTTTTAGAACCGCATAGAGTAAAGTGACCAATGGATTGGCAGGGCAAGACCCCGGGTAGTGTAAAGTGTTAATGTCATTTAGAAGATAGATAGGAGAAAATCTCTTCGCACAATCCGTATCCACTCACCTAAGGTGATAAGACTCCACACCATGTTTTGCAAACATTTGGAATGAAAGACGCATCTTGACGTGGGGGAGACATTGTATGTGATTCCATCTCTTCCTCCTTAGGAGGGATTGATGACGAATTTGGATTAGGGGAGATATGGGGGACAAGACGTAGCGACGAATTTGTAAAGGTGTAGATTGTGTAAATACGGGGTAGGGGCAAGGGTAGAGTAGGTGACAGGGGGGGGGGTGACGTACGCTTGGGACGAGCTTTCTCGGCTCGCTCTCCTGCGCCCCTCACCTTGCCTTACCTTGCATTGATGTGTACCCTTGCGCCCTTGCCCCCGCTAACTCTGCTTGTCTTCCTTCCCCACTCATGGGCCATGTTATTTTGTGCCCAAGGGGAGTGTGCAGGTGTCCGCAGTTGTGCGCCCGCACCCTTGCTGCCTCCTGCCTGCACTGATGCACCATATGGACCACACGTTCTGTGGCCTGGCACCACTTATGGACCACGCGTTCTGTGGCCTGGCACCTCTGCTAGGACCGACCATTGTTGTCAGCGGTATCTGGCTTGCGGACCACTGTTTTAAGTGGCATCGATGCCATGCAGGTGGACCACCTGAGTTAGCCCTGCTGGCCATATAAATAATAAAAAGCAGACGCGGTTTTTGCCCTTTTAATTGAAATAACATCAAGCAAGAAGACAGCCAGAAACATCGGCCCAGCAGAGAAGAGAAGAAGAAGACACCATTTATTATTTTGGAAATGTGTTTTGTGCCTTTTTCATGGATGGTGCTTTTATGGTGCTTGTTGGTGCATTTTTTGTTTACTATGGTGCATTCATTTTATGGGTACATATGGTATGGTGTATCGGTGCAGTGCATGGCAATGGCATTTTCCCCTTCTCAAAACATCTTCTCTTTTCCCACAAAAGACAGGTCCTGGGTTGCAGTTTGTAAATACTTTTAGTGTATTGTAAATACACTAATAGAATTGTAATACACTAATAGTAATTAGTGTATTGTAAATAATGCTCCCCACCGGCTAAATGTTTAGTTTGAAGACCATTCCGTAATTCGGTTAATTGTGGGCGTGAGTCAGTTAGGGAGGATGCAACGCAGCAGGTGGGACATATCTAGTGTTAAAACTGTCGCACTCAGGGTGAGATTAAAAGTAGAGGGTAACCACACCTAAGTGTCACACTAATTTAAAAGATAGTCCCTTTTGTTTCGGCTCAGGCCGAGCCTGGAAAAAGGGGGGGTGCAGTGTTGCGGTTTTAGAACCCTCACTTGTAAATAACTCTTGTAAATATCTCATCATTAAAAGGTTAAAGGGAGCACCCCTGGTTAGGTCACAGGCAACACGTAGGCCACCTTAGAACTTCAGTTATCTCATTAGTATGTATTTTAGATAAGGCCGTGTTTCCAATAGTTGAATCTGCGTTGCGTCGATCAAATAAGAGTAGGCTCATTCCGTCCATTTAGCGACCTCCCTCTCCAAGCGACGCCATTACGAGCCTCTGCCAGCAGCGTTCGCTGCCTTGAGCTGAAGCTCGCCCCAACGCCGCCATAAGCCATGCGGTTAGGCCCGAGAAAGGGGGCGGAACGCCGAGAAGAAGGTGTGGCATGTCAACCAGCCGTCAAAGGCGTGGCCGGTAAGCCCTCACCAGCCAACCAGGGCTGAGGTGAGATCGCCGACGGGCGTGGTTTTGAGGCGCGCGGAGCGATCTTTGCTCGCGTTATATAAGCGTGAACGCAAAGTCCTTTCACAGGACTTATTCAGCGGCGCTCATGAAACAGGATCCATTACCGCTGCGGCTCGGGTGGGAGTTATCTCCTCGCTTACGGCCGGTGGTAGTACTTAGGTAATAAGACTAATTGGGCTTACAACCCTACTTACCACCGACCGGAAATGACGTCATAATTTCCAGGATTGGGGGACCGCCAGCTTAAAAGACAAGGGGACTAACCCCCCCCCCCCCCCCTTGATAAGGGGAGAGCCGACCCCAGAATCCGCAACAATTGGTGTCTGGGTGTGGGATTTGAAGCCCGAACCAAATTTTTATATTACCTAAAAAATTTGGTCAAAATTTCGAGCGGCCGAATTTTTTATTAATATCCAAATTATAATCGTGCCATGGATGATCAAGGTGATCGGATGCCGGTGGGGGTAAATGAGGAGGTAGAGGAGGGGTTAGAATTAACCCAGGACCCCAGGGAAGAACAATTGGGAGAGATGGAGGAGGAGAATGAAGAAGGTGCGGTTGAGGGGGTTGCAGGCGCACAAAATAGCGGCGCCTCGCACGTGGCGGCGAGTGCCGAGCCCACCGGGCTCGGGGACTTCCAATTATTTATGATGCAAATGAGAGCCTATATGATCAAGGCGGAGCATAAAATGGATGAAATGGGTGAGCGATTGGAAAACAAATTGGACACCCAAAGTGATAAGTCCACTCGGGAAATAAAAGGGTTAGAAAACAAAATGGGGGAGCAATTGGGAAGCCAAATTGGGGGGTTAGAAGACAAAATAGGGGGGTTGAGGAATGAATTGGGAGGTCAAATTGAGGGGTTAGACAGCAAATTGGGGGGATTCGGAAGCAGATTAGGGGGCAAATTGAAGGACGTGGTTGGCCAAGCCCGAGAAATTAATGAGGGGTTGGCGAGGGACAAAGCCACGTATGAGGCAAAAGAATTGGAGAGGGAGAGAGACCGCGAGTTGCGCGGGAAGAGCAAACGGGTACGCGATGAGGTAACGCGGCTAGAGGAGAGCGGGTTGAGTGAGTTGGAACAAAGCACAGTCACGTGGACGGGTATAGAGATCGCGACCCGGGGTATGGGGAAGCCAGCGACCGCCGAAGTAGAGAATTCGATTTTATTAGCGCCAGCGGTCGTCGAAAATAAAGAAATCGAACCAATAGTGGAAATTGGGGCGGAAGAGACGGACTTAGAAAAGCACTCGCGGGAGGAAGAAATGGAATACACGCAAAGTCTGTATTCGCATTGTGATGCCGTGCTTAACCCCAATGAAAGTTTGCAGGTGTTGGAGCGAAGAAGAGGAAGCGCCAAGGTGATTCGGGCTATATATGGTGCTCAGAGATTTTGCGGGAAGGTGTTCAGCGCAAAAAGAATTTTCGCGCGCTTGGGATCCCAGCGTACCCCGGGCGTTTGTGGGAGGTCCGTGGTGCGCTGTGTGAGTAGAAATGGCGCGTGTGTGAAATGGCGCCGGAGCGCGAGTATGACACGGAGAGTGAGAATGAATGCATGACAGAGTGTGATAGTGGGAGTGAATGTGCTAAAGAGAGTGAGTTGGTTGTGGAGCGTGTGCGAGAATGCACACCTGGGTTGGTTGTGGAGCGCGTGATTGGGTGTGCGACGGGGGATTGCACACCCGTGGGCGTGGGTAGGTGTGCGCTGAATGGGTGGATGCAAGAGTGCACCCCTATGAGTGGTACTGAGTACGTACCGGGAGAGTGTGCGCAAGAAGGTGCGCGAGAGAGGTGTGTAACGAAGTCTGTGAGCGACATGAGTGTGCCTGGGTGGTGTGCACGGAGAGAGAGTGCGGTGACGAAATGTGCGGAGTGTATGGAGACACCTGGATGTGTGAGTAGGAAAAGGAACGCGTGCTGTGAGAATTGAGCACCGACGTTGACTGGGGCAGCGGTTAGGCCGACGTTTAGCCGACGCGAGCTCTCGGGGCGCGGTGTGCTTTGTGTGCTACAGGGACCGGCCGGGATCGGTGCCGCGTCGCTCCTGCACGGAGAGCCGTGCATGATTCGGGCCGGGCTCCGCCCTGCACGGTCGGTGCCGCGTTTTGTTAGGCAAAGCGATCGGCCCGGTTTGAGGGGAAGGAGAAGGGTTCGGAGCGGCGCTCCGGCCAGGCAAGGCTGGGCCATCGCGCTTGGGAGCGCAAGGCCTTGCGCCAAGATGGTGCCTGGAGTCTTGGCCCGACAAAACCTCCTCCCCCGAGTCCGAATGCCGGCCGGACCCAACCTGTAGGAGACAAACTAGTCAGGTTCACTATGTCAATAAATTATATTTCGTTCAAAATCATGGTAGATTAGCAAACCTATACATTTTTGGAAAGGTTATAGCATAAGGAAACTAAAAATCAATGTTTACATTTGGAGAGATACCTGTATGGCGGCCATTTTGGATTTTCAAAATGGCCACTGTAAAATATATATTTTGTTCTATTTCTGCCTCTAATTACCCTAAAAACTTTTTAAAATATACTAAACCTATATTTTCAGGGACAAGGAATCCAATGAAAGTATCAAATTAGTGCTATGGGGAATGGTAAGACACGAATCAAAGGTTTTGAATTGCAAAATACTGTCTTTATATTCGCGATAAGTTGCATAATGAAATACATGTTATCATTTTGTACAGGCAGTTAATAACATCAAAATGTGTCACAATAATTCATATCACCAAACATACACAGGCAGTCAGCAAAATCATATATACACATGCAGTCAGTATAACTTCACATCTACACAGGCAGTCAATGACAAAATATACACAGGCAGTCAATGGCATCAAACACACACGATTACAGAATATGCCATTTAGAGTTCGTCATCACTGTCCTGTGTGTCGTATCCGACAATATAGTCCGCATCGTTTTCACAGTCCATTCCACACAAGCAAAGGTCAGTCAAATTGATTGGCAAATCGAATTGGTCGAATGGTCGATCGAATCGAATTCGATGAATCGAATCGAATCGAATCGATCGAATGGTCGATCGAAGCGATTGGTCGAATGTAATTGGTCGATTGGTCGAATTGGTCGAATCAAATTGGTCGGAATTGGCAAATGTAAACATTGATTTTCAGATTTTCCATGTAATAACGTTTCCAAAAATGTATAGGTTTGCTAATCTACCATGATTTTGAACGAAAAAACATAGTGAACCTGACTAAACCACCCGAATTCATTGCTTGGCTTTGCGAAGCCGAGCTTTGATAATGTATTTCCCGCACCAAGAGGCTCAAGCATAGTGGACGATTAATGGTAGCAGTAATGATGGCAAATGGTATACGGTGTCGAGCGATGGTACATCTGCCATCCCTCACATCGTATCTTTGGGCAGAGGAGCTTTAGGTTTATGGGGTTTGGCTGTACAAACTAACCCGGGAGGGTTAGGATAAATGGTTAGGGAACTAGAGATGACTATGGGTGACCAAGATTTAAGTAGTGACTTTTGTTCCTGTAGTGGGGACGTAGAGAAGGGTAGTTGGTTGATAATGACGTGGGATGTGCAGTAGTATAAGGGATGACTGGGAAGCACTAATCTTAGAAGGGCAATAGTTAGCCAGATGATGCTGTTTGCATGAGAATTTTTGGGGTTGAGGTGTGTGCGCACAAAAGGTGTGCAAGAAAAGAGGTGTGTGCAATGAATGGTGTGGAGTGAGTATTGTGGAATATGTGGAGTGTATGGTGCGAAGGAGTGGATGGGGGAAGGATGGACCCCCTCACGAGTACCCGGGGAGGGTAGTTTAAAAGTAGGCAGAAGGAGTAGGTAAATTGTGGTTGGATATTGACATCTGTGGTGCGGAAGTAGCAGAGTACTGTTTGGATGGGTGCATTAGTGGAGTGAAATGGCTGGGCGTGTGGCCTGTTCGTGAGAATGGTTGGGTGGGCACTCCGCCACTGTTAGTCTGTCGGCCAGGTGAGGCCACAGGTAGGCTCTGGGAGCCAGGTTAGAGTTCAGAGTTAGAGTTCAGCGGGGCCCGAGGATCCGGAGGACGGACAGGGTAGCCAAATGCTCTAGAGGGCATCGAGGGGGTGAGCGCCAGGGAGGGCCTTCCCCAGGTAGGTTAGGATGAGGAGCTAGGTAAGCTCGGGTGGCAACTTCAGTGGCGGAGGTGTGCATGTGAGCGGACCTGCTGGTGAGCCACACGAACCAGCCCTGAAATTGTGCGAGGGCACAGGGAGTAGAATCGGGGGAGTGAGACCCCAAATTGGAGAGCGCCACAGTATGTTCAATGGGAATTGGTTTTTAGAACCGCATATGGTAAAGTGGCCAATGGTTTTGCAGGGAAAGACCCCGGGTAGAGTAAACAGAGTTAATGTCATTTAGAAGATAGCTAGGATGAAAGTCTCTTCGCACCATCCGCATACACTCACCAAGGTGATAAAGGGGTGATAAAAGGAATATATATATATATATATATATATATATATATATATATATATATATATATATATATATATATATATATATGTATGTATGTATGTATGTATGTATGTATGTATGTATGTATGTATGTATATATATATATATATATGTATGTATCTATGCACCAAACCCTTTCCTTTGACAAATACACTAAACAGATCACAAAGTCAGCCTTCTTTCACCTGAAAAACATTGCCCGTCTCCGCTCATCCCTCTCCTCCACGGCTGCAGAAACCCTCATCCACGTCTTCATCACCTCCCGTCTGGACTACTGCAATAGCCTCCTCTATGGTTCACCCTCAAAAATCACCAATAAACTCCAATACATTCAGAACTCCGCTGCCCGTCTACTCACCCATTCCCGGACCCGTGACCACATCACCCCCGTCCTTTACAAGCTTCACTGGCTCCCCAGAGAATCCAGTACAAAATCCTCCTCTTGACATACAAAGCCCTCCATAACCTGGCCCCATCCTACCTGGCTGACCTCCTCTCCAGACACACTCCCACCCGCAACCTCCGCTCTGCTGGTACCAACCTCCTGACCCCCTCCATCCGGACCAAATTCAGATCCTGGGGGGACAGGGCCTTCTCCATCGCTGCTCCCACCCTCTGGAACTCACTACCTCACACCATCAGAGACTCCTCCTCACTCACCACATTCAAAACATCACTAAAGACCCACCTGTTCAACACTGCATTCAACATTCAACCCACAGCATTTAACCCCTGACTATCTCTTCTCCTTCTCCCTCCTTTTGCTTTAAATATTTCCCTATTGATTCTTGTCTTTTTGCAATTGTTGTTTTCATGTATTGTTATGCATTGTTTTCCACTCTGTCAAAGCGCCTTTGGGCTTCTGGAAAAGCGCTATACAAAATAAATGAATTATTATATATATATATATATATATATATATATATATATATATATATATATACACACACACACACACACACACACACACACACACACACACACACACACACACACACACACACAGTGGAACCTTGACTTACGAGTGCACCAACTTACGAGTTTTCCGAGATACGAGCCGTCGCTCGGGCGGTTTATTGCTTTGAGATGCGAGCCGAGATCTGAGTTACGAGCTTACGCTACCCGCCACCAGGTGGGTTCCGGTCACGTGGTTATCTTGCCGTGCAAGTATCTCTGCCGTATATCGCTGCTGCTTTGTTTTCGCATTTTGGTTATTTTGGAAAATTTCTTAGTTTTAACCATGGGTCCTAAGAAATTGAGTGCCAAGGGAAGAGAGGATGATGTGCTTGGATATAAAACACGCAATCGTCGAAAAACATGAGCGAGGTGTGCGTGTTGTCGACTTGGTGAGGCGGATGTGAAGGCAGCTGAAGATTTTATTATAACTTTTGCCGAACTGATAGAAGCCGAACGATACATCCCCCAGCAAATCTTCAACTGTGACGAGACAGGGCTCTTCTGGAAAAAGATGCCGAGGAGGACGTATATAACGGCAGAGGAGAAGAGCATGCCAGGCCACAACTTGTTCAGAGTGCCGGCGATAGCTCGCCTTCTCTTTGTGGAAAACACGGTGAGATCCTTAACATCCAACAACTAATGGGACGCAAATGGGGCGCCCAGTTTAGCGGTACACACATTGATGAATCACCCTGCCTGTGATTCACCCATGACAGGTTATAGCTGGGTCGGGATTCAAACCCAGGCTGGACAGTTTAGAGTCAAGTGTGCGTACCTCCAGTCCAGGCCATCCTGCCAACTTGTATGCTGCATACAGGTGAAATATAAAGCGCGAGATATTTTTATATATACTGTATATTTAAAAAAAAATTGGTGTGGTTTTTGGCGGGCTGGAACGGATTAATAGCATTTCAATGCATTTCAATGGGGAAATTTAATTTGAGAAACGAGCAAATTGAGTTACGAGCTCGGTCACAGAACGAATTAAACTCGTAAGTCAAGGTTCCACTGTATGTATATATGTATGTATATATGTATGTATGTATACATATTGATTCTTGTCTTTTTGCAATTGTTGTTTTCATGTATTGTTATGCATTATGTTTTCCACTCTGTCAAAGCGCCTTTGGGCTTCTGGAAAAGCGCTATACAAAATATATATGAATGTCAAATTCGGTATATATATATGTGTCAAATATACCTATATATATATAGGTGAAGGAGTCCGGACTCCAGCAGAATACGGATAAAAGGATGGCAAGGCACAAACTCGTCCGAGAAGATGTTTATTCGTAAAACCAACTCGGGAACACTGTAAAGCCCGTTTATCGGGCTGCATTATAAAGCACAACCCGAAACCGAAACCGAAACCGAAAGCCACGCCTCTCAAGCGAGGCGTGCTTCGGTGGTCACGTGATCAACAGGTGTTGCTGATTATACCCGCACGCGCGGCGCGTGACCAGCCACTCTGACGCCGCGGATCCCCGCCGGTGACGTCACCGGCTGGAGCAAGGAGATTCTGATGCTGGTCTTGCTTGGGGGACCCATGGGTCGCTACACACGCCCCCCCAGAATGGACTTGGTCCAGGGAGGTCAACCTGAGGGGGGTCCGGATGACCCGACCGAAACGACCCCTGGCCAGTCGTGGGGGGGGGGGGGTGTCCGGTGTGGTGGTGGGTGGTCGGACGGGGGGTGCAGGCAGGGGGGGTCCGGTGTGGTGGCGGGTGGTCAGACGGGGGGGTGCAGGACAGGGGGGCGGCCGAGGTGCCGGGCAAGTCCTCGGGGGAGGCTGCCGAGGTTCCTCGCGGGCCTCCCAAGGTTGCAGTTCGCGGGTGCAGTGCCGAGAAGGCTCGAGCGGTGCACGCGAAAAGCGGGTGAGCCAACCGAGGGGCTGGTCGAGACCTCGGGGGAGGCTGCCGAGGTTCCTCGCGGGCCTCCCGAGGTTGCAGGGTCGGAGAAGTAGTTGCGGTTGTAGTTGTAGGTGCGCAAGGGTGACGAAGCGGCCGTGCCGCGAACGTCAGTGCGCGCGAAGGTGACGAAGCAGCCGTTCTGCCAACGTCAGTGCGCGGGTGGTGACGAAGCGGCCGTGCCTTCGGAGGATCTTAGAATAGCTTCGCCCCTCCGGTCGTAGAGGAGGAGCCGAGCGCGGTGCGCGAACCTCATAGTCATGGCCGTCGTTGTTTCCGAAACTCCGGCATTTCGAAACCGCATTTGAAACTGCGCCCAAAGCCGTGCGGGAGAAGCCGGCGTCACCAGCTTAGGTGGCTTCCCTGGCTAGGGCGTGCTTGCCGTGTCCGTTCGCAGCCCCCGCATCCGTGCGGGGGCAGTCGGGGTTGCGTGTTCAAATTCGGGGTCACCAGTGAAGGAGTCCGGACTCCAGCAGAATACGGATAAAAGGATGGCAAGGCACAAACTCGTCCGAGAAGATGTTTATTCGTAAAACCAACTCGGGAACACTGTAAAGCCCGTTTATCGGGCTGCATTATAAAGCACAACCCGAAACCGAAACCGAAACCGAAAGCCACGCCTCTCAAGTGAGGCGTGCTTCGGTGGTCACATGATCAACAGGTGTAGCTGATTATACCCGCACGCGCGGCGCGCTTCGGTGGTCACGTGACCAGCCACTCTGACGCCGCGGATCCCCGCCGGTGACGTCACCGGCTGGAGCAAGGAGATTCTGATGCTGGTCTTGCTTGGGGGACCCATGGGTCGCTACATAGGTATATATATATATATATATATATATATATCTCTATATATAAAGGAGGAGTGTGTGTGTGTGTGTGTGTGTGTGTGTGTGTGTGTGTGTGTGTGTGTGTGTGTGTGTGTGTGTGTGTGTGTTTGTGTGTGTGTGTGTGTCTGTCTGGATGTCCGCTTATAACTCAAGAACGACACATCGGAGAAAAGTTTTAGACACAGATTCGGAATCAGCATCAAGTCCCGGTAGTTTTAGGCTACGTTTTATTTTAATATCAATGGTTTAAAAAAAACCGCGCCAGCTGCAATTCCATGGTGTAGTTTGTGGCGGCGCTAGGCGTTCGGGGTGTATTGCAATGGTTTGTCGGGTTTGGCTGTGGGTCCAGAATAGCTCCCATTTCCTTATGTTCTTCCACTTTTATTTTGATTCTTCTGTTACAACGCCTTCCTTATCTACCTTATATCCCCCCGACGAGGCCTCTACATAATTTCATGCGGCAGAATTTCGTGCATTTTGAGTGAAAGAAGTGAGACGAAGTTGTAGGAGGAAGAAGAGGCGCGGTCACTGTGGAGGCCTCGATCGTGAGTGGAAATGGCGGGAATTGCGTTTGTATCGCAAAGTAAAGGATCTGCATTCATTTCTGAACTTGCATTGGTGGATTGTTATACATCTGCATTATTTTTCATAAAAAACTTTATGTTGAACTTGAAGGCTCCAAACACAGACTATCTATATTATAATAGCCGTAGATGATTCTGTCTGTCTGTCTGTCTATCTGTTGGGTGTCTGTCCGGGGTGTGGCTTACTCGGTTTGCAGAGTAGCTCCACCCATAGCTCCACCCATTCTGGGAGTGGCTATAAACAAATATCCACCATTTTATTAACTCGCATAGCTTTGAGTCCTGTTTTGTAGGCCCGTGGTGTCTTGCTCTCCCCCAGTTTTATTTCAAATCAAATTCGATAAATCATTTCATTTTTCACAGTCGCTAACATAGTTTTAGACTCGGTTGAAAAAAAACGGGAAGAAAATCCGATGAAAGTTGCCGTTTATAGAACGAAATGAATTCTCAAAGGCCTGTAACTTCAAGGCCATTGAGTCTCTCTCACGCCTTTATCTCCAATCTAACTCACCATATGATTTCATTTTTATCGATGGTTTTACTTTTAGACTCGGTGTCAGCAATAATTGAGAACAATCCACACACGCGGGAAAATGCAGAGATATATTTTTTAAAATCGCGTCATGGTGTATCATACACCGCCCAACATGACACCGCCGGCAATGTGTCGATATATATTAAAAATTCGCTTTTGCTTTTCCGTTATGATATATTACTATTTCGTTTGATGATAGTCGTCACAAAAACGTCAACAATGATGCCGACATATATTTCTTCGTTTTTATTTCATTCAACATATTAGCCGGAAGTAAAATATGTTTCAGGAAATTACCGAGAGATATTTCTTCGTTTTTTTTATTAGTTATGTGCGCATACACTTTAAATAGGTTTATTTGAAATCTTTAATTTTCCACAAACATTCCACACACGCGGGAAAATGCAGAGATATATTTTTTTAAATCGCGTCATGGTGTATCATACACCGCCCAACATGACACCGACGGCAATGTGTCGATATCTATTTTAAATTCGATATATCATTTCATTTTTCACAGTTGCTAACATAGTTTTAGACTCGGTTGAAAAAAAACGAGAAGAAAATCCGATGAAAGTTGCCGTTTATAGAACGAAATGAATTCTCAAATGCCTGTAACTTCAAGGCCATTGAGTCTCTCTCACGCCTTTATCTCCAATCTAACTCACCATATGATTTCATTTTTATCGATGGTTTTAGAGTCGGTGTCAGCAATAATTGAGAACATTCCACACACGCGGGAAAATGCAGATATATTTTTTAAAATCGCGTCATGGTGTATCATACACCGCCTAACATGACACCGACGGCAACGTGTCGATACATATTAAAAATTCGATATATCATTTCATTTTTCACAGTCGCTAACATAGTTTTCGACTCGGTTGAAAAAAAAACGGGAAGGAAATCCAATGAAAGTTGCCGTTTATAGAACGAAATGAATTCTCAAACGCCTGTAACTTCAACTTCAAGGCCATTGAGTCTCTCTCACGCCTTTATCTCCAATCTAACTCACCATATGATTTCATTTTTATCGATGGTTTTGGACTCGGTGTCAGCAATAATTGAGAACATTCCACACACGCGGGAAAATGCAGAGATATATTTTTAAAAATCGCGTCATGGTGTATCATACACCGCCCAACATGACACCGACGGCAACGTGTCGATATATATTAAAAATTCGCTTTTGCTTTTCCGTTAAGATATATTACTTTTTCGTTTGATGACAGTCGTCACAAAAACGTCAACAATGATGCCGACATATATTTCTTCGTTTTTATTTAATTCAACATTATTAGCCGGAAGTAAAATATGTTTCAGGAAATTACCGAGAGATATTTCTTCGTTTTTTAAAATTAGTTATGTGCGAATACACTTTAAATAGGTTTATTTGAAATCTTTAATTGGCGTGACCACCAATATTGTGATCCACCAATCAAACATCAAATCAAACATCAAAATCAAACATCAAACCACCAATTGACGTGACCACCAACCAATACCAACATTATTAGCCGGAAGTAAAATATGTTTCAGGAAATTACCGAGAGATATTTCTTCGTTTTTTAAAATTAGTTATGTGCGAATACACTTTAAATAGGTTTATTTGAAATCTTTAATTTTCCACAATATAATTTACTTGCCATTTATCATTTGATGATTACGAGACAAATTCCTCTTGAGGATCGTGACAATTCATGCGCTGCGTGGAAACTTCTATTTCCAAAATGAATGAGACGATCGATGAAGAACGCAGACTTGAACAGGATGCAGCAAGAAAACGAATGAGACGGGCGAACGAGTCCATCGACGAACGTCAATGCAAACTTGCGGGGTCACCCGTGGGAATCCCACGGGCATGGATGTGTGTGACATTTCGACATATTGAGTTAGATGCTGCACATTCATTTTTACAAAATGGTTACTGGCAAGTCATCAGATCCAGAAATGGTGTAAAAACCACCGTTTAGAGGCCATTTTTCCCCGCAAAGCGGGGGTTGGCCTTTTCGGGGACCGTGGTAGTTGTTGTTTTTTTGTCCCCTTTTTGAAGCAATGTTTTACGGCCGGATGCCCTTCCTGACGCCAACCCTTTTTGCCGCCTTCAACGACAAACAGGGAATTACCAGTGAACTGGTACTCAATTAGCCGACCTCGGAAGGATGACAGGCTGAGTCAACCCCCCTGGCATTAATTCGGCGATCGACCGAGATTCGAACCCAGGATCCTAAGCCGGCACCCTAGCCGCTAGCCCAACACCAGAAATGGTGTCATGAACACAATTTATTTACGCACAAGCACAAAAGCAAGACGGGCCGATTTCCGATTCCGACGGGCCGACGGGCGAGACGGGCCGATTTCCGATTCCGACAGGCCGATTTGGAGCAAGAAAAAGAACGAGACGGGAGAAAAAGGAGAGAAACGAGACGGGGAAAGCCGATTGGAGAGGCGAGTGAGGCGCGATTGGAGAGGAGTGTGAGGCGCGATTGGAGAGGAGTGTGAGGCACGATTGGAGAGGAGTGTGAGGCGTGATTGGAGAGGAGTGTGAGGCACGATTGGAGCGGAGTGATTGGAGGGGAGTGTGAGGCACGATTGGAGAGGAGTGTGAGGCACGATTGGAGAGGAGTGTGAGGCGCGATTGGAGAGGAGTGTGAGGCGCGATTGGAGAGGCGTGTGAAGGATTGGAGAGGTGAGGGATTGGAAAGGAGAGGGATGTGAGGGTTTGGAGAGGAGAGGAGTGCTAGGTGGAGAGAGGAGAGTGTCAGGTGGAGACAGGAGAGTGTCAGGTGGAGACAGAGAGTGTCAGGTGGAGAGGAGTGAGGGTCACATATTATGTGAAATAAATAAATTGTGTTCATCACACCATTTCTGGATCTGATGACTTGCCAGTAACCATTTTGTAAAAATGAATGTGCAGCATATAACTCAATATGTCGAAATGTCACACACATCCATGCCCGTGGGATTCCCACGGGTGACCCCGCTAGTATATTATATATAGCCCTCATTGAGGTAAAAATAAAAGTAAAAAGCCTGCTATCGCTTGCCAAGCTAGCCGTTACCCCCTCCTCCCCCCCCCCCCCCTCCTCCTCCCCCCCCTCCCTTCCCCCCCCCCTCCCCCCCCCCCCTCCCCTCCCCCCCCCTTCCCTCCCCTCCCCGCCTCACCTCCCCCCCTCCCCCTCCCCGACTCACCTCCCCCCTCCCCCTCCCCGACTCACCTCCCCCCCCTCCCCCTCCCCGACTCACCTCCCCCCCCCTCCCCCTCCCCGACTCACCTCCCCCCCCTCCCCCTCCCCGACTCACCTCCCCCCCCCTCCCCCTCCCCGACTCACCTCCCCCCCTCCCCCTCCCCGACTCACCTCCCTCCCCGACTCACCTCCCCCCCCCTCCCCTCCCCTCTCCTCTCCTCCTCCTCCTCTCTCCCTCTCCTCCTCCCCCTCCCTCCTCTTCTCCCTCCCTCCTCTTCTCCCCTCTCCTCCTCCCCTCCCTCCTCTTCTCCCCTCCCCCCCTCTTCTCCCCTCCCCTCCCCCCCTCTTCTCCCCTCCCCTCCCCCCCTCTTCTCCCCTCCCCCCCTCTTCTCCCCTCCCCTCCCCCCCTCTTCTCACCTCCCCTCCCCCCCTCTTCTCCCCTCCCCTCCCCCCCTCTTCTCCCTCCCCTCCCCCCCTCTTCTCCCCTCCCCCCCTCTTCTCCCCTCCCCCCCTCTTCTCCCCTCCCCCCCTCTCCTCCCCTCCCTCCCCATTCCCCTCCCTCCCCCCCCATTCCCCCTCCCTCCCCTTCCTCCTCCCCTCCCTTCCCCCGCCCGGCAATGCCAGGTACTTCCATGGCCAGCTGTACGTGGGCTGCTCGAGGGTTGGAAAACCAAGCAATCTTTATGTCTTGGCACCAAGTAAGAAAACCAGAAATGTTGTATACCAAGAGGTTTTGAGAAATTGAAAATTGACAAAACGTCATGTAGGAAATGTACTGTGATATTGCTCTAAAATATACATGTTCTTTTCATCATATATTTGTATTATTCTTATTCAACCCCGGCGAAGCCGGGTACCTCAGCTAATATATATATATACAGGGGGCTGCAAAAGTAGGTATACAGTAAGGATTATACCAGTATTACATTTATGTAATTATTTGTAATTTAGGTAATGTAATTATTTGTAATATGTAATTTAGGGATTAATATGTTTATTATTGATATGTTATTATTGATATGCTTGTATAATCAATAAAATACATTTTGTGCGCACGTTTTGTTTTTCATTACTGTATACCTACTTTTGCAGCCCCGTGTGTGTGTGTGTATGTATGTATGTATGTATGTATGTATGTATATGTATATATACATATATACAGTACATATATATATATATATATATATATATATATATATATATATATATATATATATATATACATATATATACATATATATACATATATATATATATATATATATATATATATATATATATATATATATATATATATATATATATATATATATATATATATATATATATATATATATATATATATATATATATATATATATACAGTATAGTGTTGTGGATATGAGAATGTTTTTTTTATTTTGTTGTTGTGGTAAAAGGTTGTTGTAAAAGGTTGTTGTAAAATATCACCCCTCCTCCCTACGTTTGTGGTTGTATAAAGGTCAAAGGGCGTTCCCGTAGTTAGTCATAAAACATACATGCAGGACACGATATATCTTTTTTGGACAGTTATATCCTTATTATGTGTATTAGTGTAAGGCTGTGTCTTCCATTAATTGAAATACTCCATTGCACCAGTGAAAGAGAATAGATCCCCTTTCCTTCCCATCCCCAAAATCTCCCTTTCCTTCCCAACCCCAAAACCTCCATTTCCATATTACATCCCCTCTCGTCACTGCTGAGCCCTCGATTCCCAATCACCCCCCCTCCAATAACCGCCATTGACCATGTGCTTTGAGTCGGAGAAGAAAGGCGTGTCTCCACCTCGTCAGAGGGGAGGAGGGGCGTGCCCGCCCGTCGTCATCCAATGCGGAGCCCGAGGGTCGCGCGACCAACCAGGGCCGAGGTGAGCACCCCGATGGGCGTGTCCAAAACGCCGGGGGCGTAATCGCTGGAGGCGCTATAAAAGGCGCAAAACGGAAGTGGTCAGAAGGAGTTGGTCAGGGATGCACAAGGAGTTGGTCGCAAGGAGTTGGTCTGAGTTGGTCTGAGTCGGTTGCGTTGGTAAGGAGTCGGTGGTCAGTTGGTTGCGGTGCGGAGTCGGTGGTGAGGAGTGAGAGAAACAAGAAAGAGTTGAGGGTTTGGACCAGACAAGTCCTGGGAACGCAGCGGACGGAGGCCGCAGCAGCAAGAGCACCCAACAGCCAAAGGGGGCCTGAACGGCGGTTTGGAGCAGGGCCGAAGAGGAACGGCGGCTGCTAAACGCGCCGGTGGTGCTGCGGGACCCCCTTGGACCTCCCTCTCCCTCCAACCATCCACCTCCTGCCTTTCCACCCTTCTTGTATACGTGAGTTTGTTTTGTTTGTTCTGTCCCTGGGTATTTAATTAAGTCTGTAGGTAAGCTAAAATTTGCACTGTGTCACCTGCGTCTTATGTGTTGTAAATAAACTTGATTGCTCCTTTTTGCTTGTGTGTGTAAATAATAAACCCCATTACTCGTCTGTACGTCTTCTCGTTTGATTCCTTTTCCTCTTGCATTGCGTCGTTTTCGTCTTTTCCCCTCATTGAGCAGCTACGGTGCGATACGGCCAAAGTTCTGGGTGAATCGGGTGAGCCAGGGATCCTGTTAGGTCGCGGTCATACACCACCGCTCGGTCATCATAACATCTAAACCGCGATCTGTAACAATATATATATATATATAATATATATATATATATATATATTGTTGCGGATATGAGGATTGCATTTTTTTTGATTGTGTTGTATTGTATTGGAAATTGTTATGAATTATTGTTCGATTCTGGCCCCTCCTGCCTCCAGTGTTGTGTAAAGGTTAAAAGGGCGTCCCGGTAGTTAATTCCATAAAAGCACACATTGAAGGACACGATAAAACCCTTGTTCAGTAGTTTATATCTTTATTATGTGTTTTAGGGTAAGGCCTTGTCTTCCATTAACATGACAATCCATTGCACCAAGTGAAAAAGATAGATTCCCTTCATTCCCATTCCCAAAAACCTCCATTTCCCCTTTCGTCAATTGCCATTCGCATTGCCAACCAACAATTGCCGCCATTGGCCACGAGGCAGGGTTGGGGAAGAAAGGCGTGCCCGCCCGTCGTCATCAAGGGCGGAGCCAGAGGGTCGCGCGACCAACCAGGGCCGAGGTGAGCACACCGATGGGCGTGTCCTGAAGGCCAGCCGCTTAATCGCCGGCGGCGTTATAAAAGCGCGCGCGCAAGAGTGACCAGGGTGAGCTGAGCTGCGTGGTGAGGTCCATGAAAAGAGCTGGGTCATCAGAGGAGAGCGGAGTTGAAAGGGTCCAAGGCAGAGCTGGGTTGTGAGGTCCAAGAGAAGAGATCATCCAGGGAAGCACAAAGCCTGCTATTCGTCGCCTTGCTCACCAGCAGCAGCGTCGACAGCAGCAACAACACTCGACAGCCGCTTGGGGCCTGGACGGCGGTTTTGAGCAGGGCCGCGAAGGAACGGCGGCTGCCCAACGCGCCGATCGTGCTGCCGGACCCATTGGACTTTCCTCTCCTTCCAGCCATTCCTGCCTACAAGTTCTCCATTCGTGTACGTGAGTTTGTTCTGTTTGTTCTGTCCTGGGTATTCAATTAAGTCTGTATAAGCTAGTATTTTCACTGTGTCTCTAAAAAGCTTCTATATATTATTTTATTATCTTTCCTTCTCCTTGGTTTTTTTGAGCCTGTACATAGTAAATAAATTTAGTAGTATTTTCAACCTTTTGTCTTCTTCTCCTTCCTTTTCTTCACATCCGTCGTTTTAGTCTTTTCCATGTTGAATAGCTGTGGCGCGATACGGCCAACGTCGGGTGAATCGGGTGAATCGGGGAAACTGTTAGGCCGCGGTGCCTCCGCTCGGCAAACAACATCCTTAACCGCGGACCGTAACAATTGGTGTCAGGAGTGTCGGATTCGGACCTGGGACTAAATTTATTTAGCCCAAATTTTGGAACACCAATTGTACTATTGGCGTAACAATTGGTGTCTGGGAGTTAGATTCGAGGCCCGAACCAAATTTTTAAAAACATCTAGGAAAAAAAATTGGTCAAAATTTGGAGCTGCTGGAAATTTGTGTTGTTTTAAAGCAAAACCCGAATTTTGAAATCGCGCCATGGCTGGTCAAGGTGACGGGATGTCGGTGGGAGAGATAGACGGGGTAGAATCGACCCAGAACCTCGGGGAAATGTATGTGGATGAAAGAGAGGAGGAGAACATTGGCAATGTGGTTGAGGGGGTATCAGGCGCACAAAATGGCGCTCTCGCGCACGTGGTTGAGGGGGCCACGGCCGCGGAACCAATGGGCGTGGTCCAAATGCAAGCCTTCATGGCCCAATTCATGGCACAAATGCAGGCGTCCCTCAACCTGCAGAAGGACGAGATGAGGGCTAATAGTCAGCAATTGGGGAACCGGATGGATGCTCAGGGTGAGCGGTTGGGAAACCAAATTGTGGGATTGAGGGCTGATAGTGAGCGATTGGGGGGCGAAATGAGAAGCAAAATAGAGCGAATCGGCAAAATTGCGGACAGAACGGGTGACCGCATGCAAAAATGTGGGGAGACCATGGATCGCATGGTGGGCGAGAGGGTCCCAGGGGTGCACGAGGAGGTAACGCGGGTCGAGAAGCACTGGTTGAACGAAGCGGAGAAAAGCGCGGGTACAATGACGGGGGTAGAAATCGCGACACGGGGTTTGGAAAAGCCGGCGACCGATGAGGTAGAGGGAATTTTATTAAAGCCAACGGTCGTCGAGGTGAGTAAAGAAAAAGTGGAAGTGGGCATTGAAATTGAAGAGACCGGGGACTTAGAAAACCACTCGCGGCGGGAGGAAAAGATGGAATATGTACAAAGTCCCTGCTCAAATCATGATGATGTACTCGCTAATCCAAATGGAAGTTTGCAGGGGCGCGTGGAGAAAAGGATCCCCCAGGTGAGTCGTGCTGTATATTGTGCGGGTAGATTTTGTAGAAGGATGTTCGGTGACAAAATAATTTTCGCGCGATTGGGATCGATATGGCACCCGGGCGTTGGTGAAGGGTCCCGTGTGAGTGGAAATGGCACGCGTGTGAAAAAAAAGTGTGCGTCGGCGAGTGGGTGTGTTATAAAGTGTGGGAGTGAAACCGAGTGCGAGCGAGAATGCACGTCGGGGTGTACGGAGTGTGACACGAGGAGTGAGTTGGTGGTGGAGCGGGTACGAGGATGCACGCATGGGATGAACGGCGAGGGTGTGCGAGAAAGCACACCTGAGTTGGTGGTAGCGCGAGTGTGGGAGAGCCCATGTGAGCGCGTTAGTGGGTGGATGCCAGAGTGCACGCCCATGGTGAGTGTTACGGAGGACGTAACGGAGGAGAGGTGTGGACCGAGGTGTGCGAACGGCGAGTGTGCGCAAGAGTGTGCGCGAGAGGTGTGGTGTGTAACGGAGAGCGTTGGTGGAATGTACGGACGGCGTTGGAGCACCGAGCTCGGTGAGGGTGAAAGGGGTAGCGTATGCGTGTGAGCATGCCGGTGAAGCATCGACGGTAACCGGGTTAGCGTTTAGGGCGACGGATAGCCGATGCGAGCACTCGGGGCGCGGTGAGTTTTGTTGGATGCGGGGCCCGGCGCGGATCGAAGCTGCGTCGTTTCTCTTCGAAGCGTCGTTGCCGATTCGGGCTTGGCCCCGCCCTGCACGGTCGAGTCCGGGCCTTGGCGGGCGAGGCGACCGGTACGGTTCAAGGGCGAGTGGGAGGAAGCGGCACGGTGCCCCCTCGTGGGGACGGGGTTCCGACCGGGGGAGATTGAGCCATCGGGCCCGGGACCGCAAGGTACCGCGCCGAGATGGTGCGTGGAATTTCAGCCCGACCAAACCACCTCCCTTGAACCGAAAGCCGGACGGATTCAACCTGCAGGTGACCAAACCACCCGAATTCATTGCTCGGCTTTGCGAAGCCGGGTTTTAATGATGTCATGACGCACCGAGGCTAGGATATAGCGGACTGTAATGATGATGATGATAGTGATAGTGATTTGATACAAAATTTGGAATAGTGGGTAGAATTGGCAGTAAATAGAAAATTTTTGATTGGTTGGAATTTGGTGTGCAAAATTGGTAGTGGGAGATACCCGATGTGGTGGGATGGCAACTTCGCCATCTCTCACAGAAGGGGGCAAAGGAGCACTAGATTTATGGGGTTTATGGCAGTGAAAACTAGCCTGGGAGGGTTAGGATATATCGTGTGTAGGGATCTAGCGAAGATGACATTAGGTAACGTTAAGGTTAGGTAGTGACAAGGATACCTGTAGTGGGGACGCAGGTAGATTAGTTTGGATGATAATGACGAGGGAGCGCAATAATGTAAGGGGCGACGGGGAAGCGCAAGTTTCAGAGGGGAGTAGTTAGATGAGATGATGCCGTGTGTTTGAGAATTGGAAGTGTATTGTGAAAAGTGTGTAAGGAACAAGTGTGATTGCACAGGTGTGCAAATGAACAAGTGTGTGGAGCAGTGAGAGTGATAGTGATAGTGATGTGTATTGTGCTGACCAAATGGTCCAGGAAGGAAGGAGGGTGCAGGTGGCACCAGGTATGATTGCGCAGGTGTGCAACAACAGGTATGAAGAACAGGTGTATGGAGAATGGTTGTGTGGAATAAATGGTAGTGTGGAATATCTGGAGTATTGGAATGGATGGTCGTGGAGTGAGTATGGTGGAAACTATGGAGTGGAGTGGATGGTGCGAAGGTGTGAATGGGGGAAGAGTGGACCCCCATCACGAATACCCCGGGCGGGTAGTGTAAGTGTTAGGTAGAGGGTACAGGTAAATTGTGGTTGGATATTGGCATCTGTGGTGCGGGTGAGAGAATGGTATTTGGATGGGTGCATTAGTGTTGTGGAAATGGCTGGGCGTGTAGCCTGTTAGTGTGTGTAGTTGGTTTGGGCACTCCACCACTGTGAGGATGTCGGCCAGGTGAGGCCGCAGGTGGGCTCTGGGAGCCGGTAGAGTTGTTGTGGATGGGGCCCGAGGATCCGGAGGACAGACCCGGGTAGCCCAGTGCCAGAGGGCACCGAGGGGTGACAGAGCCAGGAGGGGCCTTCCCCAGTTAGGTAGGTTAGGGTGAGGAGCTAGGTAAGCTCGGGTGGCAACTGCAGTGGTGGAGGTGTGCAGGTGGGTAGGCCTGCTGGGAGAGCTACACGCCCCAGTCCTGAAATTGTGCAAGGGCACAGGGAGTTGCATCTGGGGAGTGAGACCCCAAATTGAGAAGCACCACAGTTTGGTCAATGGGAATTGGTTTTTAGAACCCATAGTGTATGATGGCCAATGGATTGGCAGGGAAAGACCCCGGGTAGTGTAAAGAGTGTTAAAGTCATTTGGAGGATAGTTAGGATTGAAGTCTCCTCGCACCATCTACATGCACTCACCAGAGATGACGTACCTCCACACCATGCCAGGTTGTTTTATTATTTTTGATGCAAATGTTTGGATTGTGAGACGCATCATGACGTGGGTGACTGGGTGTGACATTGTGCTTTGTTGTTCCATCTCTTCCTCCTTATGAGGATTGATGATGAATTGGGTGATGGCAAATTTTGGTTAGAGGGATTGTGGTGACGAATTTGGTATAGAAGAAATATGGGGAAGACGTGACAGTAGTGACGAATTTGTAAATGTGTAGATTTTTGTAAATATGGGGTAAGGGCAAGGGTAGAGTAGGTGACAGGGGGGGGTGACGTACGGTAGGGACGAGCTTTCTCACTTCGCTCACCGTACGCACTTCGCCTTGCATTGCCTTTGTTGACGTGTACCCTTGTGACCTTACCCCTCGCTCATCTGTCTCTCCCCCCTTTTGTCTCCCACATGACCAGTCCGCCATTGTGCGCCCGGAACTCCCAGAACCAGCTGTCTGCATTGATGCACCACATTATGGACCACATGTCTGTGGCCGAGCACCACTGATGGACCCCATGGGTTGGGGCATGGCCCCTCTGCTGGAACCGGCCATGAGGGCCCGAAATCTTGCTGGCGGACCTTGGCCACAGGGCACCGATGCCCCACAGGTGAACCACACGTAGTCGGCCCTGTGGGCCATAAATAAAGAAATAAAAAACGGACACGTTAGGTGCATTTTATTGCAAATAGGCCGCCAGCGAAAGCAAAAGACAACAACTGGAAGAAATAATAGCCAGCAGAGGGAGCCGAAGAGCAAGAGACCACCTGCAGGGTTAGGGGTTGTTGTTTT
>NC_136267.1:122835499-122875499 GCF_964187855.1 Myxine glutinosa | reverse complement strand
ATCTTGGAAGACAAAGTTTCCTCGAAAGGCTGCACGAGCAAATGGAAGCAATGTTTCTTCCAGAATGGCCTTGTACTTGAACTGGTTCAGGTTTCCATTCAGAACAACGAGGTCAGTTTTGCCCCCTGCATGAAAAGCAGCCCAAACAGTCACCCCACCACCTTCAGCTTGGACTCTTGGCACTATACAATCTTTGTTGTAGGCTTCATGAACTTGTCTGCGCACTCGGACGCGGCCATCTTGACGATAGACCAGAAATCTAGACTCATCACTGAAGATCACGTGATTCCAGTGTCCTGGCTGCCATTGACGGTGCTCTCTGGCCCACTGCAATCGGCGCTGGCGGTGTTGTCTGGTCAGGCGTGGCTTTCTCAGGGGATGCCTGGCACGATAGCCTGCTTGAACCAGTCATTGGTTGATTAGCCTTCTGGATACAGGCACATTTGTCAGTTGCTGCCACTCAGCCCTAAGCCGATTAGCTGACTTGGTACGGCCATTGCGGACTAACCGGTGCAGCTGGCGATCATCCCTCCTTGTGGTTCTGCGGGGACGTCCTGGCCTCGGTATTGGAGTAGGGACACCCCTCTGAGCATTTAGTTTCAGGATCTTTGACACCTGACCTTGAGTGATGCCATACTGCCGAGCAATAGCATGCTGTTTCATGCCGTAATTTCCTAAAGCCACCACTCCATGACAAACAGCCTTGTCGAGTTGACGGACCATCTCCAGAGGAAACGGCAATAACTTTTGGAGACGTGCAGCAGTTGTTTTCTACTAATACAGAACACAACAACACTTGTATACCCGACTGTGAAGCCAATCATCAAATGCACCTGTCCATACATTTTGCCATGCCACCTGTGATATAATCCTGTTGTTGACTTCTTGCTGCGACAGACAATCAGTGACATGGTTCTTTTAACAAATAAATCACCAAAGTGTAAAAGAAACTCACCAGATTGATATACTGAGTTAAGAAAGTAAACCCGTCAAGAAAAAAATATATATTCCATATTAAATGCCAAGTCTGTATATATATATATATATATATATATATATATCTATCTATCTATCTATAATTCCAGTAATCTCTGTGTGGGTGTGTGTGTATGTGTGTGTGTCTGTGTGTTTGTCTGTGACCGCTGTTTCTCGACAACCACTGGTCCGATATACTTGAAACTTGCCAGGTATATTGCTGGGGACCTGAGGATGTGCCTTTTCAAGGTTTCATATTAATCGGAGAAGTAGTTACCGAGCTATGGCGATTTATTTACCCGTACTCGCAAGCCGTTCGCTTTGGCTTTGCGAATGGACCAAACCATTTCATGTAAATAGAGGGGGGGGTTCTACCGTACTCGCAAGCCGTTCGCTTTGGCTTTGCGAATGGACCAAACCATTTCATGTAAATAGAGGGGGGGGGTTCTGTGGTCGTTACTGCCACGTGGTTTCAAAGTTTTTTTTTGTTGTTGTTTGCACGCATGTTTTTTTGCACCCATGTACGGGCACGCCCTAGTATATATAAAACACAGTTTGTGTGTGTGTGTGTGTGTGTGTGTGTGTGTGTGTGTGTGTGTGTGTGTGTGCGTGTGTGTGTGCGTGTAATGTTACCGATAGACTCCGAAACGGAGAGGCTCACGTGCTTGATATTTGGCATCGACATGGCCATTGAGCCTGCGACGAACATGGCCGACCTCAAAATATTTGACGATCCATATTTTTTATTCATATTTACCTCAGCGCATTTCAGCGAAGTACCCGCTAATCTCAGCCGGTGTCAGAACAGCTCGCTGATTCGCTCAGAGCGATCACGTGATGTTCCATCCCCGCCGCTAGACTGATTCGCTCAGAGTGATCACGTGATGTGACCATTGCCATTCACTCCACATAGGTGGAGATGCAGTTACCGGGCGCCATCTTGGTTGGCATTCGATGCTGGGCGATGGTGATTTCCGTCACACGTTTGCACGTAATTCAGAGCGAAAAGCGATCGTGTTTTGTGTCGATTTTTGTCGATTTTGTGCGATATCTATCTATAATTCCAGTAATCTCTGTCTGTCTGTCTGTACGTTTGTTTGTTTGTCTGTGACCGCTGTTTCTCGACAACTACCGGTCCGATATACTTGAAACTTGCCAGGTATATTGCTGGGGACCCGAGGATGTGCCTTTTCAAGGTTTCATATTAATCGGACAATTACTTACCGAGCTATGTCCAAAAAACGATTCAACCAATCAGAGAGCAGCGAACGATCGCGTGTGCCGAACGTGGCGGGCACACTCTGCCTCGGATGGCACATTTGAGAGCGTATTCATTTATTTCACGTTTGCAAACTATGTTGGCGTTAAACTATGTTTTACAACTAATAAAAACGAATTTGCGATTCATTCGCTTTCCTGCGCGTTTGTGTACGCGATGGCGATTTCTTTACCAAACTCCGGAAGCCGTTCGCTTTGGACCGAACCATTGCATGTAAATAGAGGGGGGGGATTGTCACCACTCGCAAGCCGTTCGCTTTGGACCAAACCATTTCATGTAAATAGAGGGGGGGGATATAATTTTAGATATAGATATAGTACGGGCAATGCCCTAGTGAATTAAATGTCTTTGATAGGGACCGGTAATTCCGCCAGGGGCACTGCGCGCACCACTTACGTCACGCTGTGCATGGCACTCTGTGACCGCCGTTGCGGTGCAATGCTTTACGGGCAAATCGTTTTTATGCCATGGTATGCCATATTTTGGACTTAACCACTCTTCATGACTGATCATGTGACATCTACACAATCATGGCTACCACCGCGACGGATCCTGGTTTCACGTGAGTAATATTTACCATATTTGCTCGATTTTTGAAACCGATGCATGCAAATATCGTGTCTATACCACACCTAAAATATTTTTTAGAAAGAATAAGCACATCTCCCCTTTGAAAGTGCCCCCTGAAGTGTGTCCAGGTGGAATTTCTAAGTCGTAGGTCTTAGCAACTCTCAGCAATCTTTTACCGCATGGATTTATCTCGAGTATTTACTAAGCTGTGCTAAGTTGAAGTTGCGTACATATTTCAGCAGTTTCCAATGTAAATCGGTGTAATGTAACCTTCCCCCTCCCCCCTCCCCTCCCCCCCTACCCCTCCCCTCCTACCCCTCCCCTCTCCCACCCCCTCCCATCCCTCACCCTCCCCCCTCCCCCCAAACTCCCGCCCCCCTCCCCCCTCCCCTCCCCCCCCCCCACCATACACCTTAATCGGGGTTTTAAAAGTCATTTTCTCACAATTCATACACATAATAAACACACGAGCCTCAGGAGGAAAGGATGGGAATCCAGGAGGAGGGGGTGTGGGGTGAGAGGAGGAAGTGGAAGGAGTGAGAGGAGGGAGTATAAGGGGTGGGATTGGAGGAGGCAGGGGAAGGGGTTGGAAGAGGAACCAGGCGTTGCCAGACAAAGCCGGGTGCCGTTGCTAGTTTATAATAAAACGTCTTCCCACCTTCGCTTCAAGTAGATTTGTTTCAAGCGGTAGCAAAAATTAACTGGCATGACGTGTGACACAGCAGTGATGGGGCAAATGGGTTCATTTCCTTGTTCGAGGTCATATTGGATCGTATGATGACTACTTACACTTAGCATAATCCCATGGAGACTGTGGAACATTTGCATATTAATTTCCATTCTGCATACAGATCGTGAATAAAATTAAATGCAATTGTTTTTATTCCCAACAAATAATTCCCCTTCGAACTCGATGCGGAAGTGCAGACGCATCAGGCAAGCTCCGCCCATCTCACCCATTGCACCTTTATTTCTCATTTTAACATCGCATTGATGACTGGAGCCTTTGTATATTAATTTCCATTCTGCATCTGGAAAATATGTTATTGAATGCAATGGGTTTGATTCTCGATAAAGATATCACCTCAAATGTGACGCAAAAATCCAGACCCATAAGCCAAGCCCGCACTTCTCCCGACTGTTTGGTAAAAGCGCTGTTATTTCTTCTTTCAACAATAATTTGATTAATAAATGAATATTTTTTATCGTGACGTTGACTGAGCGTGTGTTACAATAATCTAGTGGAGCAAACTTCATGGTAACTGGCCCAGGGGTACTTCACTTCTGTGGAAAGACAGAATAACCCATTCCACACAAACTTGTTTTCGCATAATTCTTCTGAGTAATTATTTTATCAATTTGGCTCTATGACCTGAGCACCTCCACCACTTTGTCAGCGCAAAGATAATAAAGATGGTCTCTTACAAACCCCAAGTGTGAAAATCACTGACTGCACAGAACACCAGAGAAGAGCAAAAAAAAATTTGCATAAAACAAAACAAAACAAAACAAAAAACAAGCAAAGCAAAACAAAATTACCGGATGCACCATCTGAACATTCAACATTCTTTCTTCTCCCTGAACAAATGCAGCTTTTAATTCTGACATTTCCTCCTTCATGCTTTTCAGCTGCTGTTCCTTCCTACAAAGGCAGCAAAGCAAAGTAAAATCATTCATATTGTTGCTTTTAGCCAGATTTTAATCCATAATCTCTGGGACACCGGTGTCTTCAACAACAAACCACCAAAATACCCAGTTGGGCAAGCAATGAATATTGGTCCATCATAATCACATAAGCCATGGGCTACTATAGCTGCCCATGTACTGCCACTAACAACCAGCCCCCCCTCCCACCCTCATCCACCCCTCCCCCCTCCACCCCCACAAACCCCTGACACTATATTTTTCTGATGCCCAAGAATATCCTGAACATGAAATCAAATGTTGACATTGCAAAAGTTGGGATGAACTTGATATTTTGGATCAATATTTAGAGGTACCCGCAAAACGTGACCGTGGTCGATTCGTATCACACTCAATTTCCATGTTTCATACTTTCGTAATTTGTGGAGTCATTATGACAGTGTTACATACACATAAGGTACCAAATGAAAGCTTAGCTTCAGCTGGTTCTTCTAAAATCAATAGTCAGGTTTGAGAAATAATTATGTGAGTTATTGGACTACATATGCCCGCACCCCATGTACATATCCAGCCTGTCATGAAAATGATTAAATTTCTACATTTACTTTTGTTTGAAGTGCATATATGAGACTTTATTCATCTAAGTCATATATTTAAATTAATTTTGTCCATATACCTAACATTTAATACCACAACTATGATTGAATGACAAACTGACAAAGTTATGGCAAGTTAAAAATGGTACTCGTCAATAGAAGAAAGCAAAACAGCAAACATACATTCAAGCGATTCAATACATCAACTAGAACGTCACCCGGTAGAGAGCATACCTCCGCCAGACTGAGCAGTTTATGTTTTGTATCCCACTGATAGGCTGGATCTGGTTTCGAACCTGAACCAAAATATAATCGGCTTGATCGTGTCACCTAACCACTTAACTCATCCACCAAGTTTAGTCACAACTCGTCTGTAACTTTTTTTAATGTTAAACAAGAATATTAGTCCATGAGCCGGTACCATCTGAGGGCACCTCAAAAAACCTATTGTTTATTGATGGTACATATGAGGACATAACAAAAATGCATGATGGACATTCCAAACTCACAGCTCAAGTTTTCTACAGCGATTTTACTATTTTGATGAAAATGTGGCAAAAATGGCCATTTCTGACACATGGAAGTTGTTACAATATTGCTTATGGCGACCAAATAAAATAATCAATAATGAATGTTGCTTTTTTGTGTGTGTGGTTGTGTGTGGATGTGATAAAACATGCATATTTGTTAAATAAATATTTTTGGAACTTATTTTGTGTCCATTAATTGCATTATCATTTCATATAAACGCGGTTTGTGCAAAAAGTGAAAATTTGATATGTGTGCAATTTCTACTGGATATTAACAAATTCAATTTACTTTACTTACAGGCAAGACATGCGATATTAATTTTTATATTTAAGGGTTTTCAGCTGATATTTTGTTCGTGCTGTGATGATCTACAACAGTTTTTGGTATGACCATCTATATTATAATAGCCGTAGATGATTCTGTCTGTCTGTCTGTTGGGCGTCTGTCCGGGGTGTGGCTTACTCGGTTTGCAGAGTAGCTCCACCCATAGCTCCACCCATTCTGGGAGAGGCTTCGCTTCATATAAACAAATATCCACCATTTTATTAACTCGCATAGCTTTGAGGCCTGTTTTGTAGGCCCGTGGTGTCTTGCTCTCTCTCCCAGTTTTATTTCAAATCAAATTCGATATATAATTTCATTTTTCACAGTCGCTAACATAGTTTTAGACTCGGTTGAAAAAAAACGGGAAGAAAATCCGATGAAAGTTGCCGTTTATAGAACGAAATGAATTCTCAAAGGCCTGTAACTTCAAGGCCATCGAGTCTCTCTCACGCCTTTATCTCCAATCTAACTCACCATCTGATTTCATTTTTATCGATGGTTTTGGACTCGGTGTCAGCAACGCGGGAAAATGCAGAGATATATTTTTTAAAATACACCATATCACCGCCCACCGCCCACCGCCCAACCGCCGACAACCGCCCAATATGTATCATACACCGCCCAACATGTATCATACACCGCCCAACATGACAGACGGCAACATGTCGACATTATCGCTTTTTCTTTAAACCGAGTGAACCGAGCCGAACCGAATAAACCGAGTGAATTCACCGTTTACTTTTGATGACAGTCGTCACAAAACGACATATATTTCTTCGTTTTTATTTCATTCAACATTATTAGCCGGAAGTAAAATATGGTTCAGGAAATTACCGAGAGATATTTCTTCGTTTCTTTATTTATTAGTTATTTGCGCATACACTTTAAATAGGTTTATTTGAAATCTTTAATTTTCACAATGTAATATATTTGTCATTGATGATGACGAGACACTTCCTCTTGACTCGTGACAATTCATGCGTTGCGTAGAAACTTCCATTTCCAAAATGAATGACACAGTCGATGAAGAACGACTCGGTGTCAGCAACGCGGGAAAATGCAGAGATATATTTTTAAAAATACACCATATCACCGCCCAACCGCCAACAACCGCCCAATATGTATCATACATCGCCCAACATGTATCATACACCGCCCAACATGACAGACGGCAACATGTCGACATTATCGCTTTTTCTTCAAACCGAGTGAACCGAGCCGAACCGAATAAACCGAGTGAATCCACCGTTTACTTTTGATGACAGTCGTCACAAAACGACATATATTTCTTCGTTTTTATTTCATTCAACATTATTAGCCGGAAGTAAAATATGGTTCGGGAAATTACCGAGAGATATTTCTTCGTTTCTTTATTTATTAGTTATTTGCGCATACACTTTAAATAGGTTTATTTGAAATCTTTAATTTTCACAATGTAATATATTTGTCATTTGATGATGACGAGACACTTCCTCTTGACTCATGACAATTCATGCGTTGCGTGGAAACTTCCATTTCCAAAATGAATGACACAGTCGATGAAGAACGCAGACTTGAACAGGATGCAGCAAGAAAACGAATGAGAAGGGCGAACGAGTCCGTCGACGAACGTCAATGCAGACTTGAACAGGTTGCAGCAAGAAAACGAATGAGACAGGAGAACGAGACAGTTGAGGAACGTGAACACAGACTCGCACAGGATGCTGCTGCAACAACGATGAGGAGGGAGAACGAGACAGTTGAGGAACGTGAACACAGACTCGCACAGGATGCTGCTGCAACAACGATGAGGAGGGAGAACGAGACCCTCGACGAACGTGAACACAGACTCGCACAGGATGCTGCTGCAACAACGATGAGGGAGAACGAGACAGTTGAGGAACGTGAACACAGAAACGCATAGGATGCTGCTGCAACAACGATGAGGAGGGAGAACGAGACAGTCGAGGAACATGAACACAGACTCGCACAGGATGCTGTTGCAACAACGATGAGGTGTGAGAACGAGACCGTCGATGAACGCCAACACAGACTCGCACGGCATGCTGAGCAACAAAGTCGTTGGAGGGCTCAGCAAACATATACAACCGCAGCCATAATGAATCCGGCCGAAGTATCCGATAATATTGTTCAAGAGCATAATTGCGGTCCAATGACGTCACCATGTGTGTACTGTTCTGCACACCATTTCACAAATGAATCAACAGGACAAGGGGATGGATTTACACTGTGTTGTTCCAAGGGAAAAGTTAAATTGCCTCCACTATTTGCCGTACCTGCTCGACTGCAACAACTTTATCAGGGTGACGATGGAAAATGTCGCAACTTCCGAGACAATATCCGGAATTACAATTCGGCATTAGCTTTTGCATCAATGGGTGCTCAGATCTCATCTCCTCCAGGAAATGGACCGTACTGTTTCAAAATCCACGGTCAAATTTACCATCGCTGTGGTCCATTACATCCATCACATGTACATGAACAAGCACAATTTGCACAATTATTTATTTTGGATACAGCTCAAGCTACAAAGGAACGTATGAATTGACCTGAGAATCACAGATGTTTGCAAGAATTGATGGCAGAACTGCACAACATACTATCTGACGTTAATCCTTATGTCACATGTTACAAGACTATGTTCGAGCATGAACAGGAAGAAATCAGGAAAGCTGTCCTTGAAGATCGCCTCCCTTCTACCTTGGAAATGCATTTTCGTCGACTGTGTGCAGACGACCAAAGACGTTACAACATACCAACTGCTGATGAAATTGCTGCTGTCTTCGTTAGTGGACAAGATGGTGAACAACCTGCAAACAGGGATTTCCAGGTTCATTTGCATGACCAGGGCTTACACAATCTCTCTCCACTTTCCTCTCACATTGATCCCATGACATATCCCATTCTCTTTCCACATGGCGAGCCTGGATGGATGATAAACATGCCTCACCAGCGACAGACTGCGGTTCGAAACAAGGTAACTCATCGTGAATTCTATGCCTACCGACTGGCTATTCGAAATGAATTCAGCACTATCCATTCTTCGGGGACATTGTTCCAGCAGTATGTTGTCGACGGATATTGCAAAGCAGAAGCAAATCGACTGCAATACTTCAAACAAAATCAGGAAACCCTTAGAGCCATGGAATACAGAGGACTACTGGACCACGTCCAGAACGTTGCTGCTGATAACCAACGTCCTGTCGGTCGTATCGTCATTTTGCCGTCGAGTTTTGCAGGGAGTCCAAGAGCTATGCAGCAGAACTACCAAGATGCTATGGCCATTGTTCGCAAATTCGGAAAACCAGATCTTTTCAACACGTTCACGTGTAATCCAAAATGGACAGAGATACAAGAAAACATCGGACAACACCAACGAGCTGAAGGCAGACCAGATTTAGTGGCACGCGTGTTTCATCTGAAATTAAAAGAGTTAATCGACGATATAACGAAGAAGCACGTGTTGGGCAAAGTACGTGCATTTCTCTACGTCGTCGAGTATCAGAAGCGTGGCCTACTGCATGCCCACATATTACTCATGCTGTGCTAAGAAGATAAAATTTGTACCGCCGAAGACATTGACAGAATTGTTTCCGCACAAATTCCTAATTCAAATGAGTCACCAGAGATCCATTCCTTGGTGAAGTCACATGATACATGGTCCGTGTGGCACTTTAAATCGCCATTCGATTTGTGTGAAAGATGGAGTGTGCAGTAAAGGCTTTCCAAAAGCGTATGCTGCAGAGACACTTGCGAGCATAGATGGCTATGCCCTTTACAAGCGTCCCCCAAATGGACCCACCATAACCGTTCATGGAACCGATGTTGATTGCCAATTTGTGGTCCCATTCAATGCTTATTTACTGAAGAAGTACAGAGCACACATCAACATTGAGGTTTGCGCAAGCATAAAGAGTATAAAGTACTTATTTAAATATGTGTACAAGGGACATGACTGTGCCAGCATCGAAATTTGAGAGCGCGGGAGAGTGGAGGTGGACGAAATAAAGACATATTTGTACTGCAGATATGTCAGTGCCCCAGAGGCAGCATGGAGATTGATGGAATTTGAAATGCACAAACAGTCCCATTCCATCACCAGACTTGCGGTACACTTACCTGAATTGCAGACTGTTGTGTTCAGGGATGGTAACGAGGAAGAAGCCATTGTACGACATAGGGGTACAACACTTACAGCTTGGTTTCAGTTAAACCAGAGAGACCCTGAGGCACGAAGTTATCTGTACCATGACATTCCAAAATATTACGTATTTGAAGATGGACGAACACATGGAAACTTCGACGCCGGGGCGGCAACAAGGTTATCGGACGCATGGTTTCGGCAAGCCCTATGGACATTGAGCGCTTTCATCTTCGTGTACTCCTGCTGCACTGCCCTGGTAAAACATCATTTGAAGATCTCAGAACCGTAGATGGAGCAGTTTGTGAAACATACAAGGATGCAGCCAGGAAATTACATTTAACAGAAGATGATACAGAATGGGACAGGTCCTTAGCTGATGGAGTTATCTTTGCCATGCCACAACAATTGAGATCTCTTTTTGCAACCCTATGCATATTCTGCACACCAACAGACACGTCAGCACTGTGGGAAAAAAATAAAAACGACATTTGCGAAGATTTTGTGCACAGCGGCCATATCTTGGAACAGAGTATTTTCATGGCATTGCGAGAAATACAGTCCTTCCTCCTGAGACATGGACAGACCTTGGAAGCATTTCAGTTACCAGTACCTCCAGACACTGTTGAAGATCTTTCGAGCGATGATTTATCAGTATGTACCGGGAGATGAACATGAAAAAGGTGAAAACAACAGACAACTACTAAATGATGCCCAAATCCAAATTGTAGATGAGGTCCTACAGGCCGTTCATTGTAGGGACCAGTACACAGGCAACCGGTTGTTTTTCGTTGATGGACCGAGCGGAAGTGGCAAGACCTTTCTCTATAATACGCTTCTGCACATCTTGCGAGGCCAGTGTCGTTTGGTTCTTCCAATGGCGTACTCGGGCATTGCAGCAACATTGCTAGCAGGGGGCCGTACATCGCACCATCGATTTAAATTGCCAGTGCCCGTTTTGGAAAACTCCACATGCAACATATCACCTACGAGTAAAGATGCAGATGCTCTAAGGAAGGCCAACCTATTCATTTGGGATGAAGCACCGATGGCTCCAGCATATGCTTTAGCGGCTGTTGATCGATGTCTCCAGGATGTAACCAGCAACAACATTCCTTTTGGTGGAAAGGTCTTACTTCTTGGTGGGGATTTCAGGCAGGTTTTGCCCGTTGTACCTCGCGCTGCACCTGCAGCAATCATCGCCACATGCATCAAGCGTAGCAAGTTGTGGCCAAAGTTCAAACAGCTGAACTTAACATCAAACATGAGAGCTAATGATGACGAATAATTCTCAAAATGGTTACTGTCGGTTGGAAATGGGACTGTGGAAACAATTCCTGACTCAGATTTAATACGACTGCCTGATCGTATCTGTGTAGAAGACAACATTTCTTTAGCAGAGGCTGTTTTCGGTAATTTGAACGAAATCCATTCAAACTATGATGTGCTGGCACAACGAACCGTGTTGTGTCCAAAGAATGAATCCACATTTGTGATCAACGATGAGATACTGGATGCATTTCCTGGGGAAGAAAAGACGTACTTCAGCGCTGATTCCATTGTCTGTGATGACCCTGAAGAGGCACTAAATTATCCTATGGAATTCCTAAATCAATTAACTCCTTCTGGAATGCCATTGCACAAACTTCGTCTCAAAGATGGTGCTGTTATCATGTTACTCCGTAACTTTGATCCGAAACAGGGACTGTGCAATGGTGCAAGATTGGTTGTTAAAAGATTGTTGCCAAACATAATAGACGGAGAAATAATTTCTGGCAGTCACAAAGAAACACGCACATTTATACCCAGGATTAGTATTGCACCTTCCGATACAACACTACCATTCGTACTCAAACGCCATCAATTTCCAGTTCGTGTGGCATTCTCTTTCTCAATAAACAAGAGTCAAGGTCAAACATTACACAAAGTTGGGATTTACTTCCCAGAACCTGTCTTCAGCCATGGCCAATTATATGTTGCATTGTCGCGTGCTAAACGATTTGAGGATGTCAAGGTAAAGGTAGTCAGTAATGGCCAACAGGGAAAAATTGATGGCCACAGTGGAATCTTCACCCGTAATGTTGTTTACCCGGAAGTCCTGCAGTGACACCATTCAGGCAACAAAAGGAGGGCACGAAGGAAAATAGTTAATTACTCCGACACATTTAGTTGCGGTGATTGAAAAATCACCGGACCATTGTTGCTGTTTTGATGCTTTTTCACTGCTGTTTTGATGCATTTTCACTGCTGTTTTTTCACTGCTGTTCTGATGCTTTTTCACTGCTGTTTTGATGCTTTTTCACTGCTGTTTTGATGCTCTTTCACTGCTGTTTTGATGCTTTTTCACTGCTGTTTTGACGCTTTCCACTGTTGTTTTGATGCTTTTTCACTGCTGTTTGGATGCTGTTTCACACCTGTTCTGATGCTTTTTTGCCGTTTTTTTTAAATATAAAAATCTCATTTCAAAAAAAAAAATTCCGAAAAAAATCTCACAATGATGACATATAATTCACCGAAAACGTTGAAGCAACCGCATAATATTACGGTGATGTTTAACTCCGAGTGAGAATAGTTCTAAATTTAAAAAACTTTCTTCTGATATTTGTGATTTATTTCAAACAAACTGTATTTCCCATCTACACGGGCATGTATTCCTATTAACGTTATGTAAAGTACATAAATTGTGTGGATTACATCATTTGTGGATGTGATCAATTACCAGTAACCATTTTATATAACTGAATGTGCAGGTGCAGCATCTAACTCAATATGTCGAAATGTCACACACATACATGCCCGTGGGATTCCCACGGGTGACCCCGCTAGTATTTGTTATAAACTATAAACTTATAAAATATTTGTTATGTGCTTTAAATATTAATTTTTTAATGCATAAGCAAAAATATTTAAGATAAAATTAAGTCTAATATATACTTTTACAGATATCAGATGAAGAAAATTTATTTAAGGTTTGAAATGTAGATTATCAAACAAAATGAACGATTCTGAACGTTTCTTTATATATCATTTCAGGTGTGTGACTGAGTTCAGAATGTGAACATCAAAACATTATGGAGTCACCTAGGAAGAAGCGCAAACAATCTTCAATCGAAAGAACCTGCATTATTTGTTCCAAACAATCATCTGAATCTAATGTTACCAAGCCTAGAGATGCAGAATCCCTTAACGTACTGTTGAATGCAGCCAAAATACAAAACTTTGCTCCTATCAATGACCTCGAGGAACATGAATATGACGAACGCTTGTTTTACCACAGAGACTGTCGAGCCAGTTTCACACATAAGAAAACACTCGCAAAGTTTGTCGAAACATCGGAATCAGAATGTTCCAGTGAAACAAGAAGATCTTCTCGAAGCACACCTACCACATCACGTGTTTTAGAGGCAGTTTGCATCTTTTGTGAAAAGAAAAGCAAGTATGCTTCAGGCTCTAACACTAGAGAGGTCCTCCTGCAGTCTCGAGAGATGCGTGCAGATGATAAAGTAAGAAATGCAGCTCTTACAAAGCTGGATGATCGTATCCTCGTAATTACATCTAGGGAGTTGATTGCTGCTGAGGCTCATTACCACAAGCCTTGCTACCGTAACTATACCAGAAATGAGAAACAAACACCTCCAAATACAAACTCAAATGACGACGACGAAGTGGCTTATAAGGCAGCCGAACATGAATCCTACCTACACCTCTTCATGTACATCAGAGAGACATTGTTTGTGGAGCCAACAGTGGTGAAAATGACAGTTCTGACTGAGAAATTCGTGAACCATATGCAATCATTTGGTTGCAATAATGTGAAATTACAAACCAAAAAACACATACGACGAAAACTAGAATGTGAATTTGGCAAATCACTTCATTTTGTCACCAACAACAGTGGTAAGCTTTTAGTGTATCCAGATAGTCTTTCCTTGGAGAAGGTAGTGGTTGAACTGACGAAGGTTGAAGATCGACTGGAGCGTTTAAAGCATGTAGATGATATGGAAAATGTTGTGAAACTGTCAGCGACCCACATAAGAGGACAAATCAAGAAGCTCAAAACAAAACCGTGGCCTCCGCATCCTGATGAACTGAACTCCGAGTACAGTATTTTGCCAGATGCTTTACAAACCTTCTTGAATTTGCTTATACTTGGTGAAGCAGAGGATGGAACGGAAAAACTGAAACGTGTTGTACAGTCAATAGGACAAGATTGCCTGTATGCTGTTCTAGTATTAAATTAAAGTATTAATTTTATCACAGTGATGATTGAATTAATTAAATGTGTTCAAAATACGCGATCCGGTTTATTATCAACATGGACCAATAGGATTGGCTATTGGCCAGTCCTCCTCTAGATCTCTGTTCAGCTAGAGCGGCCCTATTAAGAACTGGAAGGTTCACCAAGTCGTAAACATTTGCACTGTTTAAATCTTGATTTTATGTATTTTTTTTTTTTTTTCTTTTGTAAGAGAAATTTCAGATGTATGCAATAAACAATTGAAAAAATGCTTTCTTTCACTGAACAAATATCACATTTTTTGCACCTACCCCACCCATATGAATATGGCTCTACTGAGCTTGAGCTGTGAGTTACAAATGTCCATCATGCTGTTTTGAGTTCCAGAAACATCCAGCGATCAGAAAATAGCAAAATTTTGAGGTGCCCTCAGATGGTACCAATTGACCCAAATTAAGGGATCAGCTCACGGACTATATAAGACCCATCGTTTCGCTGATGGAAATACCAATCTTAGCTGCGATGGCTAATCTATGGGGGAAGAAAAAAAAAAAGGATTCCTGGGAGATCCTGCTCTCCGTTCAGGGATAACCAACTTTGTTCAGGTGTTGGCATTTGCAGTTTTGACACGCGTGTCCATGTACCCGTAAAAAGAAATGTAAAAAAAAATTTGGATCACAAACACTCCCGGGAGTTACCCGAATCCACCGTAGTTGGATTCATTGAAATCCATTAATCCGTTCTCAAGTTATACCATGACAAACAAACAAACAAACAAACAAAGACAGACACGGCTCCTTTTATCATATAGATATCGCTTTTCACCCGATCTCTCAATGGTGGAGAAAAATCACTTAAAAATCAAATAATTCTTGCATCCGAATCCATATTCAGACCTTCACCAAAAGCAAATCCATTCGGTCTCGTCACATACCCAACCGGTCCACCAAGTTTCGTCCGAATCCGTCCATAACTTTTTGAGATATTGTGCCCTATGACTTTATCGGTTTTAGCCCTATCACTCAATGATGAATCACTTTTAAAATTCTCTGATCCGGATCCAGATTCGAATCGTCACCAAAATTGAATCAATTCATCCTCGTAACAATACGCAAACTCTCCACCAAGTTTTGTCCGAATCCGACCACAACTTTGAGATATCTTGTTCATAGACAAACAAACACACAGAAAACAGACAGACAGGGGTGAAAACAACCTCCATCCACCTTTGGTGGCGGAGGTAACAACTCATGTACCAATTCTATGCTTCTCTGATGTTACATATGGTTGTGTTGGAATTCAATCACAAACTCTTCCAAGATATTGAGCTTAATTGTAATCGATTCTCCACATCATCTACAAAAAGAATAATCACATATTTAGAATGCGTTCATAGAATATGCCCTATGTAAAGCAAGCCATAAAAGATGCATCATTTTAACTTACCAGCTCAAATGCAGTCACAAGTAAAAGGCAATCCCCTCACTCTCAAGCCAACCTTCTAAAAGGCACGTCCTACCGCTAGAGAGGGAATTACAACGGATCTTCGCCTTTATTTCATCACATTCTCCCTCCATTTAAATTTCCAGTAAGCTCACATTGGTATAATACAAAACTACAGAGTATAAAAAGCACCAATAATCAAACATTCACTAGCTGAGGATAAAGCAACCTACCATCCCAAACGAACCGGCTTTCGACTCTCTCGGCCGGCTCGAGTGCGATAACTGTCAGAACCGGTTTCAGAATCAGCAATACCGGACGAGGGGTACTGCTACAAGCCCAGGCGCCGGCAGTTCTACACGAATCGGGACCCCATCGGGCAATGTCGGACCCGAAGAAGAAGAAGAAGCATCTGCAGCCGGCCCCAATGCGGATGGCTTAAGCTTATCCGGCCCCGCCACATTGCCATCACTCGTACCGGGACATGGACCCTCTCCACAGGGAGCAAGGTGTCGCACCGAAACAGTGGACATCGTCCATCCGCCATCCGAATGTGGGCATATTCCAGATTAGCTTCCAGCACCTGTACCCGGTCTACCAATGGTTCATACTTGCTGTGACGCACCATGCGTCTCAAGAAAGCGGGCCCTGGTTCGGAGAGCCAACCTGTCAAAGATTGACCATTCGTGCTGCGTCGTTGATAACGACTCTTGATAACGATTCGTGCTGACTCTCTTGAAAATCCTCTCTATCTCTTTGCTGACGACTCTACTCTCTGTCGCTCCATTCCTCATCCCTCAGATCGGCAGTCTGCAGCCTCCTCACTCTCTGCAGACCTGGACAAAATCACAGACTGGTCAAACAAGTGGAACATGTCTTTCAATCCTGTCAAATCTCACACTCTTACAATGTCTCTCCGAAAGGACCGACTGGACAACCCTCCCATCTACTTTCTCAACAATCCTCTCCAAGAAGTTCTGTCACTCAAGCTTTTGGGTCTCACTATCTGCCATGATCTTTCTTGGGAAAACCACATTTCCAAGCTGGCCTCCAAAGCCAGTCGCCGACTGGGCATCCTCCGTCGTGCGAAGTCCTTCCTTGGCACACCTGAGCTCCTCACCACATACAAGGCTTTCATCCGCAGCTCAATGGAATACTGTTCCCCCCTCTGGGCTGGTGCTCCTGCCTCACACCTTGCTCGGCTTCACGCTGTTGAGGCCAAAGCTTTCAGAATCATTGGAATCTCCTGCGATGTAGTCAACGCTGAGGGCCTTTCACTCTCTCACCGCAGGCAGGTTGGTGGTCTTTCTGTCTTATACCGACTCCTCTCCGGCCTTGCTCCCCCAGCTCTCTCTGTGCTCTGTCCCCCCAATATTCCTTCAGGTCGCACAAGATCTGCCTGCAACCCTCTTATGCTTAAACTGCCAAAGTCTAGGCTCTCTGCTCACCTTCACTCTTTCATTCCCCTTTTCTCCCGCCTCTGGAACAAACTCCCCCACTCCCTTCAATCCCACTCCTCCCTCCAGGTCTTTAAAACAGCTGTTCACCACCATCTCTTATCTTCCCCCATCGAAAACCTTGATCTTTTCTACCCCCGGTAATTCACCCCAGAGTCCTTGCAGTGTTCATATGTTTTAATCCTCTCCCACCTCCCCCCAAGTCCTCCCGATGTCCCTGCTCTCAAATGTTGTGTTTGTGTCCTTCCCCCTCTTCCCCCTCTCTTTTGTGTCCTTCCCCCTCTCTCCCCATCTTGTCTGCCGCTCCCCTTGTTTTTTGTGTTTTGTGTGTCGGTTTGTCTTTTTGTGTGATTAATGTTAGCTCTTTCACGAGCCTCGATCTTGTATACAAAAAAAAAACAAAAAAAAAAAAAAAACGAAACATTCGGTCGTGCGGAGTTTCATTAGTGGCGGTGGAGAGGAGTGTACGGATAGCGTGTAATGCATCGGGTAATACTAAACTCCACTGATGAGGGGCCAACCTCCGAGTCTTCAATCCCATTTCCACAGCCTTCCAAACAATTGCATTAAATCGCTCAACCTTCCCGTTCCCCTGGGGGTTAAACTGAGTAGTCCGACTGGTAGCAATGCCCCGTTCTAGGAGAAAGGCCTTAACCTCCTACGACATGAAGGCAGCGCCCCTGTCAGAATGAACGAAAGCTGGATATCCGAACAGCAGAAACAGCTGACGCAGACATCGGATGACCGTCGCAGACAACATGTCGGTGCATGGAAATGTAAAGGGAAATCGTGAATACTCATCTACAACCGTGGGGATATAGCGATGTGGGCCCGGCGTGGGAAGAGACCTCTTAAAATCAATACACAGCCTTTCCCAAGGTCGCACAGCTTGAATCAAAGTCCACATAGGTGGTTTATATCTCTCTTGTGAAGGTCAATATCTCTCTGGCCACTCATTTTCATGAACAGCCCCATGACATAGACTGCACGAACACTGAACGTCCTCTCTCTCTGGATCCTTACCAAACCCAACTCCCTGAGGTGTGCCGTTTTGATCCAGCCATGCAGATTCATAACCCGAGCATGTGGACACTGTGCCTATTCGCCTCCTTGAAGCCACAAGCACTCAGATGCTGGAATGGCAGTTATTATAACGCTGTTGTGGCGATTATTTGATTGAAGCACGGAAGGTCAGTTTGGGAAGGTAAAAATGGGGAAGTTCCATCTACAATCACAACGCATCTTTTTTCCAACCGATACGAGGATGGGTAACCTAACAATTACCATGGAAATATCTAAACTCAAGGTTGTTTTATGTTTTGGATGCAACTTCCTGAGGTAGTTTCCATAACCGCAACAATATATATATTTAATATATATATATATATATATCCAATGGGCAGAAAACAAATCAGTGTTTGCAAACCAAAGCTGTACGCACAGTCGGAGCTGTGTGAGAAGTTGCTCTTTGATGAGTGACAAGTGTGACACACAATCCTCAGCAGCATGAAGTCCTCTCTGCAATATTTCGATCTCCTCGTACTGCCGTTGGTTGCTGTGTTGTAGCACAGCCAAATAGCTCATGAGTTCTGTCGTTTCCCTGACATGAGAAATTTTAATAACTCGACTTGTTAGAAAGTTTCATTTACGCAATAACGAAAGCAAGACAAATTGTTAACATGAATGTGCAGTCCACACAGCTCAAATTATGAAGAGAATAATAAAAACACAAAGTGGAGACATATCCCAGAAGATAAATGGAAGTATTGTCGCGTTCCTGGCGATTAAAATCTTTCCAAGGAACAGATAGCCGAACAAGCTGTTACGCCGAAGCGTTCAGTTCAAATGTATGGCAGAGTTAATACACACGGGGGAGGGGCGTGTGGGGTGTGGGGGGAGGGAGGAAGGGAGGAAGGGAGGAGGAGGAGGAGGAGGAGGAGGATGATGCTGAAGAGCACTTACCTGCACGGATCCCACCAGCAGTCCTAAAACCTACGGAAAATAACTCAAACCGAGGCGATATTTAAATGTAAAAAAATGCCGGCTTTATTAAACGGAATGCCGGTAATACAAAATAAAACGCGCAATAACAAATAATGTTCCTAAATGGGACGTCCCCACAGACAGACACAAACACAGACGAAGGATAAAATAAATGCAATCAAAAACAATAGGTGTGTGGTTGGCACTTATCTGCGAGCGGCTTGAACCTCGTCAGGAATCGTCCGCCCTTGGCGGGGAAACGCACGCCAGTTGGCGCAAACACATGTGCGGGAATTAGGCCTCGCTGAGCCCTCGTTCGCCTTATTGTGCGATCCGCTCAAGTCCCGCTGCCTCCTTGGTTCGCTCGGCATGACTCCCAGCTGCACGAAGCTGGGCTACTCGCACAGAGTCCACGAGCTGCGACCGCCTCGCCACACGATCGCCGCCAAACCCACGTCCTTTGTTAATAGCGCTATTGAATGTTTTCATGCTCGTGAACAAAACAAACCGGAGAATAAACCGAATAACTCAACAAGCAACCGCTCGCGATGCATACACAGCGAGAAGGGCCACAATAAGAACCACAAGAAAAAGAGCAATCAGAGATTGCAAACCCTCGGATGTATTTTCATCCAGGATGTATAAAAACCACTGAAAATACATCCAGGATGTATTTTCAGTGGTTTTTAAGGCTTTTGTGTTAAATCAAATATGGCGGCCGAACCACGTGACCGATGACGTCATTATTTTTTTTCTAAACTATTTATTCCTAGATTATGCTCAATAAATTTCATCTTAATCGGATGAAGTTTTGTACTTGTCGAATTATGACGTCATAATGGAGGCACATATGACATCATCATTAACATATTTTATTCCCCATGGAGAGTTCTTTACAATGAGCCACATCTCAGTTTTTTCCAATTCAGCACTTTCGGAGATATAGAGGTGCAAAGTTTTTCGGTTTTTCCAAGATGGCGGCCAAACCACGTGACCCATGACGTCATCAATATTTTTTTTTCTCCACCAGTTTATGCCGACATAGCGCTCAAGAAATTTCATCTAGATTGGATGAAGTTTTGTACTTATCGAATTATGATGTCATAATGGAGGCACCTATGACATCATCATTAACATATTTTATTCCCCATGGAGAGTTCTTTACAATGAGCCACGTCTCAATTTTTTCTATTCAACACTTTCGGAGATATAGAGGTGCAAAGTTTTTCGTTTTTTCCAAGATGGCGGCCGAACCACGTGACCCATGACGTCATAATTATCATTAAAAAAATTATACAGGTAGAGTTGCACCTATGCTGAAAATTTCCTGTCAATCGGACCAACAGTTGCAGAGAAAATCATATTTATTCTGTGCAGACAAACAGACAGACAGACAAACAGACAAATGAAAAAATCACTCATAGAGTGACCCTTGGCAAAACAGAACAAAGTAGCATGGCACTCAGTGGGGCATCCTTTTGACCTCAAAAATAATTAGTGGTTGAATTCAGTGACCTGATATGCAAACCGTCTTCAAAGTTTAAGTTAATCGGATGAAAATTGACAATTTTAGAAATTCGGCCTATGTTGACCTTTTGGCCTATGTTGACCTCAAAAATTGTTGGTGGTTGCTTTCAGTAAGGTGATATGAAAATCCTTTTTTAATTTCAAGCCAATCGGATGAAAATTGACGATTTTAGAAATTTGAAATTGTTGTTGACCTTTGACCTATGGTGATCCCAAAAATAGTTGGTGGTTGAATTTAGTTTGCTGATATGTAAATCCCATTCAAATTTCAAGTGAATCAGATGAAAATTGAGGATTTTAGCAATTTGAAATGGTTGTTGACCTTTGGCCTATGTTGACCTTTTGGCCTATGCTGATCTCAAAAATAGTTGGTGGTTGAATTCAGTGTACCGATATGTAAATCCTATTCAAATTTCAAGTCAATCGGATGAAAATTGAGGATTTTCGACATTTGAAAAAAAGTGGTTGACCTTTGGCCTATGTTGACCTTTTGGCCCATGCTGATCTCAAAAATAGTTGGTGGTTGAATTCATTTAGCCTATATGTAAATCCTTTTCAAATTTCAAGTCAATCGGATGAAAATTGAGGATTTTAGAAATTTGAAATGGTTGACGTTTGGCCTATGTTGACCTTTTGGCCTATGCTGATCTGAAAAATAGTTGGTGGTTGAATTCAGTTAGCCGATATGTAAATCCTTTTCAAATTTCAAGTCAATCGGATGAAAATTTAGGATTTTAGAAATTTGAAATGGTTGTTGACCTTTGGCCTATGTTGACCTTTTGGCCGATACTGATCTCAAAAATAGTTGGTGGTTGAATTCAGTTAGCCGATATGTATATCCTATTCAAAATTCAAGTCAATCGGATGAAAATTGAGGATTTTAGAAATTTGAAAAAAGTGGTTGACCTTTGGCCTGTGTTGACCTTTTGACCCCAAAATTACATAGGATTTTGTCGGACCACGAACTCTACCATTTAGTGAAGTTTCGTGAAGATCGGTTTAAAATTGTGACCTGTAGGCAAGTATAAGTGAGCGGACAGACAAACAAACAAACACACAAACAACATACTTGCAAAAAAAAATTTTTTTTTTTTTGCCAAGTAACAAACGGTCTCAAATGCAATACCCTCTCCTCTGGCGAGGGTAACGAGAAAACCAAAATGTCCGCCGCTTCAATCGTGCCAAACCCAGAGCCAGAGAATCCAGAGAAGAGTAATAAGCGACCTTTCGCTATCAAAACCAGGACGAGAAGGCACAAAAGGGGAAATGTCGGTCAGAGCGTTATTTAACGTCCAGGCTCTGACGTCATCTGTCTTGCTTTTCCAATCAGTGAGTTGCTTCTGACTCGTCCTTGTGTCAATCAAAACCATGACAAATCACGACTCCTTGGGGCGTGGCCTCAGCCTGCCCGTTCTATGTGTGCCTCCCAAGTCGGGGTTGTCAGCGGTAGGGCTCAATGTCCTGGCTTCCGGTAGGTTTCATTATTAATTAGTGCCATTAAATGCGCGATTCTAACGAGTGTCTAATGCGGTGCCATAAGGGACATAGGGATAAATCACAGCGGGAACAACATACAAGTAATTAATTAACCCTTATACCCTAAGCGAGTTAACATGCCCCCACTCCTCGTAATGGGGACGAAGATACACCTTAATCCGAACACACGGTCGAACGGATCCCTACTTATTACATGGTGGTTCTTCTTCATGACAATCGGAGCACACTAATCTATACAAATCTACCTGGTCTAAAGTAATCACTGACTACCTCCGACAAACGTAACAGTATCAACTGAATGTTGATCAAAGTATGCCCACTGCTGTGGTAAGTGCAGTGAAGCCGATGTTTCAGCCATTAACCCTTCAACCGAGCAAAAGAGCATGGATGGCATGATGTTCCTTGAAGCCACATAAGCATTCTCCACCTCTTTTACTCCAATGAAGGGTGAACACCTGAAATGTCAACTTCTCCTTTCTTCCCACTACATATGTTTTCTGTACTTCGATCATCTTTCTGTTGATGCCATCCATTGTTATACTGTCTGTTTGTCAACGCAGATGGACACAACCCTTCCCAAGTAAGACCAAGTCTTAATTCTACATGAAACCCATGCTCATTCTTATACATAAGCAACAAATATAATATTGTTTTCTTTTTCTTTTTTATCCAGACATGCAAGTGAGGAATGAATCAAAAGTGGAAAAATGATGAAATATTTCTAAATGTGTGGGCATGCCAAAAATAAAATGACAAAAACCTAAAACATTTCATAACCTTTTAAAACATGTGAAACTATCCCAAAACAGGATTCAATGGGTGGAGATTGTGAATCAATCTTGATCAGCCAAATTGGTAAGATTAATTATGGATTGATTTGTTTGGAAGAAAGAAAGTGGAAATCCACTTTTTGGTGGACCTCTAGATTGCCCATTTATCATGGGGTGCAAACTTACGGCTGCAAATTGGAGAGGTCTCCTTCCGCCGCCTCGATACTTCCCACTGTTGTGCTCAGGTTTCCAGCTGTAGTCCTGCCTGCTCCTTGCACTGACACAAATTGTCAAAACAAATATAATATTATTTACATTTTTTTTTATCCAGACATGCAAGTGGGGAATGAATCAAAAGTGGAAAAATGATGAAATATGTGTTTGATGTTTGTTTGCTCCTGCCTCACACCTAGCTCGGCTTCACGCTATTGAAACCAAAGCTTTCAGAATCATTGGAATCTCCCGCGATGAAGCTAATCCCAGCTCTATCTGGGATCTGTCCCCCAAATATTCCTACAGGTCGCACAAGATATGCCTGCAACCCTCTTACCATCAACATCCCCACCCCAGCACCAAGGCATTATCGCACTATCAACTTCCGAAAGCTAAACACTCTTTCACCTACCTCATTCTCATCCACCCTCTCTGGAAAAATGTCCACTTCTCCCTTCGTTGACCTCCACACCCCTTCTGACCTCACTGACTACTACAACCACACTCTCTCCTCCTACCTTGACCAGCTTGCGCCTATAAAAACCAAAACAGTTTCTTTCACCCATTCTGCTCCCTGGTTTACCCCTGAACTCCGCCTGATGAAAACTCGTGCTCGCCAACTTGAAAGACTCCGCAATAAAACAGGTCTCACAATTCACTCCCACGCCTACAAGGACTACCTACAACACTACAAAGATGCCCTCTCCCGCGCCCGCTCCGCCTACTACTCTCAAATTATCCACTCCGGCTCCGGAAACCCAAAAGCACTCTTCTCTACAATAAACAAACTCCTCAGCCCACTTAACACCACCACCCAGTCATTCACAGTAGACAACTGCATCTCCTTCCTTTCATTCTTCCAATGCAAAATTGACAACATCTACAACAGCTTAACCACCACCGCACCCGCTCCCCCTCAAACCACCTGCCCCCCCTTATCCTGCCAACCCCTGTCTCAATTCTCCCCAGTCTCCCCTACTGACCTCTCTGAACTCCTCATAGGAATGAAAACTGCCACCTGCACTCTTGACCCCATCCCCTCCAGCTTTGTCAAAGCCTCACTTCCTGCTCTCTCTCCACTTATCACTGCAACAATAAACTCCTCCCTGTCTACAGGCATCGTCCCACCATCCCTCAAAATTGCTGCTGTTACCCCCATTCTGAAAAAACCTGGACTCAACCCTGACACCCTAAATAACTTCAGACCCATCTCCAACCTACCCTTTCTGTCAAAAGTTTTGGAACGCGCTGTAGCCACTCAACTCAAACATCACCTCTCTGCCAATAACCTGTATGAAACATTCCAATCCGGATTCCGCTCCAACCACAGTACTGAAACTGCTCTCCTCAAAATCACCAACGACTTTCTCCTCTCCTCTGATGCTGGCAACCTCAACATTCTCATCCTCCTCGACCTCAGCGCCGCCTTTGACACCATCATTGACACCATCAATCACACCATCCTCCTCACCCGACTTGAAACCACCTTTAACATTACCGGCACTGCCCTCTCTTGGATCAAATCATACCTCTCTGACAGACGCCAGTTCATCTCCATCAATAACTGCAAATCCCCCACTGCTCCCCTCCCCCAAGGTGTCCCCCAAGGTTCAGTTATTGGCCCCCTCCTCTTCATCCTGTACCTGTCCCCCCTTGGTCACTTAATCCGCCGTCATGGTCTCCAATTACACTGCTTCGCCGATGACATCTAGCTTTTCATCTCCACCAAGTCCATCTCCACCGCCACCCACTCTATCCTGACAAACTGCATCACTGAAATAAAATCCTGGCTTCAAATCAACTTCCTCAAACTTAACTATGATAAATCTGAAATAATCATCATTGGCCCAAAAACGCTCACCAAATCCACCCATAACTTTGCCCTCAACATCGACGGTTTCCCAGTATCCACCTCCCCTCACATCCGGAATCTTGGCATCATCTTTGACCAAACCCTCTCCTTCGACAAATACATGAAACACATCACAAAGACAGCCTTCTTTCACCTGAAAAACATCGCCCGTCTCCGTCCATCCCTCTCCTCCATGGCTGCAGAAACCCTCATCCACGCCTTCATCACCTCCCGTCTGGACTACTGCAACAGCCTCCTCTATGGTTCACCCTCAAAAATCACCAATAAACTCCAATACATTCAGAACTCTGCTGCCCGTCTACTCAACCATTCCCGGACCCGTGACCACATCACCCCCGTCCTTTACAAGCTTCACTGGCTCCCCATCCCCAAGAGAATCCAGTACAAAATCCTCCTCTTGACCTACAAAGCCCTCCATAACCTGGCCCCATCCTACCTGGCTGACCTCCTCTCCAGACACACTCCCACCCGCAACCTCCGCTCTGCTGGTACCAACCTCCTGACCCCCCCCCCCCCCCCCCCCCCCAATCCGGACCGAATTCAGATCCTGGGGGGACAGGGCCTTCTCCATCGCTGCTCCCACCCTCTGGAACTCTCTACCTCACACCATCAGAGACTCCTCCTCACTCACCACATTCAAAACATCATTCAAGACCCACCTGTTCAACACTGCATTCAACATTTAACCCACAGCATTTAACCCCTGACTATCTCTTCTCCTTCTCCTTCCTTTTGCTTTGATTATTTACCTATTAATTTTTGTCTTTTTGCACTTGTTTTTTGTACTCTGTCAAAGCGTCTTTGGGCTTCTTGAAAAGCGCTATATAAAATAAATGTATTATTATTATATTATTATTATGGTTAAACTGCCAAAATCAAGACTCTCTGCTCACCTTCACTCCTTCATTCCTCTTTTCTACCGCCTCTGGAACAAACTCCCTTCACTCTCTTCAATCCCACTCCTCCCTCCAAGTCTTTAAAACAGCTGTTCACCACCATCTCTTATCTTCCCCCATCCAAAACCTTGATCTTTTCTACCCCCGCTAATTTCACCCCAGATCCACTTTTTTGAAATACCAACTTCTTTCCTGGAAGTCATAGCAGTGTCCATGTGTTTTATACCTTCCCACCCCCACCCCCTCCCCCTTCACACGCCTCCTCCCCCCAGGCCCTCCCCCTCCCACAGATCTCCCGATGTCCCTGCTCTCAAATCTTGTGTTTGTGTCCTTCCCCCTCTCACCCCATCTTGTCTACCACTCCCCTTATTTTGTGTTTTATGTGTGTTTGATTTTTTTTGTGTGATAAATGTTCGTTCTTTCACGAGCCTCGATCCTGTATACAAAAAAAACCAAAAAAAAACAGTCAATCACCATAATGCTGAACGTATTATTTGAGCAAAGATGCGACTGCAGGAGCTTCACAGCAATGTTTTTCTCTGCAAGAGGTCATAATCACAGGCTAAAAAAAAGAGATGGCATGAAGATGGTGCTTCGGTAAGTACATCCAGGGAAACAATTTCAACTAGAAAGAGCAATCAGAGATTGCAGACCCTCACCAAGACTTGTTTTGTGTGGTGTATTTTGTGTGGTAAATAAATGGAAGGATGTACTAAATGAAAGGTCATTGATTGCAAATGAAAGGTCGAAATGGTCTCGTAAATGTGTAAAGGCCAAAGGTCTGAAAAGCTGCAAAGGTCAAATGGTCTGAGGTCTAAAGGTTGAAAGGTATGAAAATGTCTGAAAAGGTCTAAAGTGTCAAAATTGTCTAAAAGACCTAAAGGATCTTAAAAGGTGGAAGGGGTATAGAACGTATAAAAAGGGCCGAACGGTCAAAGGGTATAAAGGAGTATTCGGGTTTTCGGGATCATTGGGAGTTTTAGGGGTCTTAATGGATCTTAAGGTTGTAAAAGGTCTGAGGTTTATAAAGGGTCTAATGTAATTAATACACATGCAGTATTCATGTTCTGTGTGGACAACAGACATACAAACAGACCCAAATGCAAAATCCTGTCCTTTGGCGAGGGTAATAAATAAACCGTCGACATGGAACAAGGATCAAAGAAAATAATAATTTCTCCCTAATAGTAAAACAAGAAGCCGTCATGCAGAGCACGATACTTGCAAAATACACCCCCACTCCCTCCCCCAAAACAGTTGTCGTGGATGCATCAAATTGTCCATTTCATTAAGATTAAAATTGACGATCTAAATCAAAGCTCGGGTTAATCAAATCAAAATTGATGATTTAACAGATGAAAATTGATTATATTATAAGTTTCACCTTGAGTTGACCTTTGACATTTTGCCCTTAAATAGTTGGTTTCCCAAATCAGCGATACACGATGTAATTGATGTTTAATTCCAAGTTAATAGGATGAAAATTGATGATTTAGAAGTTTGACCTAGAGTTGACCTTTGACCTCAAAAATAGTTTGTTTCCCAATTCAGTGAAGCACCATGCAAATGCTGTTAAATTTTCAAGTCAATCGGATGAAAATTGATGATTTTTAAATTTGACCTCGAGTTGACCCTTTTGGCCTCAAAAATAGTTGGTTTCCATATTTAGTGACTCAAAGTGCAAATGCTGTTCAATTTTCAAGTCAATCGGATGAAAAATGGCAATTTTAGAAATGTGACCTCGATGACCTTTGACCTCAAAATAAATAGGCTTCTCAATTGTGACGACCTCTACAACTTTGTGAAGTTTCATGATGATCGGTTTAGAATTGTGACCTGCAGGCGAGTGACAGACAAACAAACAGACAGACAAGACAAAATAGCAAACGCAACGAACCAAAACACTTGAAAAATCTTCGATTTTGCAAGAAAGAAAAAAAACAGACAGGGGTGAAAGGCAGGGACATGTTGACTGCTCTGCTGGTTTGTGCTGTATGGAAAATGCCTTGAAGGACAAGCAACACTCACCAATTTGTTCCTTTTCCTCTTCCACTTCATTTGACCTAAAGAAAACGGAATTAGTTAATTTAAACAAGGTTGGTTGGTCAAAGTATGTTTTTTTTTTTTTTCCTTTAACAAAAACAACAACAAAAAAAAAACTTCCAAGCTCATTCTCTAACTCTAGTTGTGTCGAGGTCTGCCTGTATAGATAACTACTTGAGGACAAGCTCTGAGCTTGGCTCATATGGCACAGGCTTTAAAATCAACACGTAACACTCGCCGTGTATAGCCCAGTGCACTGTGCTGGCAATGGCACAATACTAGCTAGCATGCAAGGCGGGCAAGTTCTGGTAGCTGAAGACCGAGAAGCTGAAAACAATAATATCCCAATTAATCAATGTCTACTTATATTTTTACATGCTGGTGGAGAAAGGTGAAGAACCCTTTTAATCATATATATTTATGGGAAGGGAAAGAAATGGTGTATTGCAAAAATCATAAAAGAAAACGTGTTTAGTCGACTGACCGGGGGCGGGGCCACAACAGTACCTCTCCCTTATACAACAGGCATTTTAAGGCCATTTTCCCTGCCAGAGCAGGGGTCAGCCTTGCAGGCCCCATGACAATCTTCTCCATTTTGCCCTATTTTCTACATCTCCCCTTGTTAACCCCCTTGCCCGCATTTCTTCTTCCACCACCTTTAGCAAAGTCTTTCTCGGTCTTCCCCGTCCTCCACTTTCTTCGACATTCATTTCCATCACTCTTCTCAACCAGTCACTTTCATCCTTCCTCAACACATGACCAAACCATCTCAACCTGTTTCCCTTCACAGCATCCATCACAGGTTCTATTCCCATCATCTTTCACAAATCATCTTTTGTCTTCCTCTCTCTCAACGATACTCCGCACATCCACCGAACCATTCACATTTCCACCCTTTTCAGCCTTCATTGCTGCTCTACGTTCCTTACCCATGTCTCGCTCCCATAAATCATAACACTTCTCACACATGCAGCATACATACACCTTTACCTTCAGCTTCAATGACATTCCCCTCCTCATCAGCACGCCACTCAGTTTCCAAAGCTTCTTCCATGCACATCTCAATCGAGCAACCGTTGCCGAGTCTGACCACCTTCTCCATTCAGCATGTCTCCGAGGTAGTAAAATGTTTTCAAATGCTTTCACACCTTCCAGCTTCACGCTGTCTCCAAGATCCAACTCAACATTTCCTCCATGCAGCTCCCTCTGTGCACACCTTACACTTGAATGAAGCTGCCACACTGGTTAATGACCCTCTCAGACCACTACATTTTTGATGAACCCACTCAGCGTACATTGTACACTAAATAGAGTTCACTCTAACTCTAACACCCTTCCTGCACACAGCACACGGCCACTTCCCAGTTCTTTCCACCTCACCGCATGCTTTACCACTTGCCATCACCTTCGTCTTTCCGATATTCATCTTCAGACGTTTAGCCTCCATACATTCCTTCCACTTGATCATCTTCTCCTTCAGTCCATCCATACTCTCCCCAATCAACACCAGATCATCTGCATACAACCACTCCCACGGTAAACCCTCCTTTACGTTCCGAGCCAGCACCTCCATCACAGCTACAAATAGTAGTGGACTTAGTACCGAGCCCTGATACACTCTCACCTTGACCTCAAACTCACCACTGTTCCTTCGTCCTTTCCGCTGTGCGCACTCTCTCATACGTTGACATCACTACTCTGATCAACAATTCCTCCACTCCTAACTTCCTCAATGCCCGTGTCACTACTTCGCGTGGAACACCATCGAATGCTTTCTCCAGATCAACAAACCCAAGAAACAACTTCTTCCTCTTCTCCATGTACTTCTCCTGCAACTGCCTTACAATAAAAAGCATGTCTGTCGTTCCTCTTTCTGGCACAAATCCAAACTGCATTTGGTCGATCTTCACTTCCTTCCTTATACTCCTCTCCAACACCCTTTCCAATACCTTCATTCCATGCTCTAATAACTTTATCGCTCTATACGAGCCACAGTCCAGAGGGTCACCTTTCCCCTTGTATGGAGGGATGAAGGTACTCAGTTCCCAATCCACTGGAATGCGGCCTTCTTTCACCACCAGATTACAGATCTCTGTCATTCTCTTCGCACCCCAACTTCCCGCTGCCTTCAACACATCTCCCACAACTCCCGTCGGCCCTCCCGCTTTTCTACTCTTCATTACTTTTATCGCTTCCTCAACTTCCTTCTCAGTTATCTTCTCTGCCGGTCCTAAAACTGGGTTACTCTCCATGTTGCCATCCCATTCATTCTCTGCATTCAACAACATTATCATATGTCTCTTCCATCTTCCTTTAACTCCATCTGGGTCCACAACGATTTGTCCCACTTGATCCTTCAAGCAACTCACCCCCATCACATCGCATCTCTCTTTCGCTATCTGCTTTGCAATCCTGAATACAGTTCTCTGACCTTCTTCTGAATCCAAGCATTCTCCGAACATTTTCCTATATGCCTCCACAGCGTCTTTGCTACCTTTCTTTGCAGCCTTCTTGGCTGCCTTATAACTTTCATGATCTGACTCTTCTGCTCCCGTACCCTTCACCTTCTGCCACTCCGTCAACTTCTTCCTCTTCTCGTCAATCCTCTTTCCAACTTCATCATCCCATCACCATGTTTCCAAGTGCCTCGGTGGTCCTTTTGTCCATCCACATACCTCACCAACGACTCCCAACAGACTATCTTTCATTGACGTCCAACCACTTTCAAGCTCAACCACATCATCCTCCACCATATTCAGCCTCTCTTTTAATGCCTCCCTTACTGTTACCTCTTTCAACCTCCACACCTTCATTCTCGGTTGGTACTTCACCCGCCGAGCTCTCCTCGCAGCTTTCACCCTTATGTCGCAGACAACCAAGTGGTGCTATGAAACAGCCTCCTCCCACGGGATCACCTTTGTGTCCCAGAGGTGCCCCCTATCTCGCCTATGCACCATCAGGTAGTCAACGGTTGTTGTCGACCCACCTGACGTGTATGTAACAAGCATATTATCCGCTTTCTGGAACTGAGTATTACAAATCAACAAACCAGCTCCATCAGCAAACTCCAAAATTATTTCACCTTCTCCATTCCTCACACCATATCCGTTACCCCCATGAACTCCCTCAAAACCGTCTATACTCCTTCCCACATGTCCATTTAGGTCTCCTCCTAACACAACAACTTCCTCATCTTTCACATTTTCCATCAGCTTCTCTATTGCACACCAGAACTTGTCCTTCTCTTCATCGCTCTGACAGACCTGCGGAGCATATCCCGAGATAACGTTCACAAAGAGCTTTCCAATCATCATTTTCACCATCATCAACCTTTCACTCACTCTAGTCACACTCACCACACTGTCTACAAACTCCTCAGAAAACAGGACACCAACACCATGCACGCCTTCCGGGCACCCTTGCCACACAAACTTGTATTTCTGTCCCTGCCTACCCTTCACCATTCTCACTTCATCATTTAAAGTGGTGAAGCCGCTTAAATATTTGGCTTTGTCCTTCCATCCATCCATCCATCCATCCATCCGTCCATCCGTCCGTCCATCCATCCGTCCGTCAAAAATGAATAAAAACCATTCAAACCCACCGTGATGAATTCTAAAGGGTTCTAAAGAGTAATTCGAAAGTATTATTCTCATGGGTAATTCTGAAGGATTCTAACGGGTAATTCTAATGGGTTCTAAAAGGTAATTATAATAGATTCTCAAGGGTAATTCTGATGGGTTTCATTTGTTTCTAGGCTTTGCCTATTTCATATTAAAAAAGCCAAATTGAACCACTTCCTTTGGGCACTGGTGCGATTTTTTTTTTTTACTTCCAGTACACGGTGCCTACAAAAAGTTTTCACACCCCTTGACTTTTTCACATTTTGTTGTGTTACAGACTGAATTAAAAATGGGTTAAATTAAGATTTTCTTGTCATTGATCTCCACATAATCTATCTATAATTCCAGTAATCTCTGTCTGTACGTTTGTACGTCTGTTTGTCTGTGACCGCTGTTTCTCGACAACCACGGGTCCGATATACTTTTAACTTGCCAGGTATATTGCTGGGGACCCGAGGATGTGCCTTTTCAAGGTTTCATATTAATCGGACAATTACTTACCGAGCTATGTCCAAAAAACGATTCAACCAATCAGAGAGCAGCGAACGATCGCGTGTGCCGAACGTGGAGGACACACTCTGCCTCGGATGGCACATTTGAGAGCGTATTCATTTATTTCACGTTTGCAAACTATGTTGGCGTTAAACTATGTTTTAAAACTAATAAAACCGAATTTGCGATTCATTCGCTTTCCTGCGCGTTTGTGCACGCGATGGCGATTTCTTTACCAAACTCCGGAAGCCGTTCGCTTTGGACCAAACCATTGCATGTAAATAGAGGGGGGGGATTGTCACCGTACTCGCAAGCCGTTCGCTTTGGACCAAACCATTTCATGTAAATAGAGGGGGGGGGATATAATTTTAGATATAGATATAGTACGGGCAATGCCCTAGTACCCCATAATGTTCGGAAAAGCTCAAATGTCTTGACTCAATAAGTATTCTACCCCTTCGCTATGACACTCCGAATTAAGCTCAGGTGCATCCAATTTTCTTTGATTATCCTTGGGATGTCTGTACAACGTGATTGGAGTCCACCTGTGGCCAAATCAATTGATTGGACATGATCGAGAAAGAAGTTAAAAACTTTGAAAATTCTACTAGCCGTATACTAATCTGGATCTTCACCAAAATCTAATCATTTCGTCCTTGTCACATGTCCTGTCAAATTTCGTCCTAATCTGTCCACAACGTTTTGAGATATCTTGCTCACAAACGTACAAACAAAAAACAAAGACAGACAAACAGTCAGACAGACAGGGGTGAAAACATAACCTCCATCCACCTTCGGTGGCAGAGGTAGAAAGGGGGATCGGTTATCGGCTGTTCGTGATTCACAAGGGAAGTTTTTAAAATTATACAAGCACAAATGCACATCTTACATTTTCATTAAAGATACTTACAAATAAAAAGAAAGACTGCAAACCTTTTCAACAGGTTATCTCATTATTTTACCACAAGTGTCATGTTACTTTATGAAAAACGAACCCTTTCTTTTGTTTTGATCGTGCGCAATATAAAGCATGCATTGATCCTGGAAATTGCCGTGTCAACAGCTCGGAGTTTAAGCTTGAAAGTTCATACGGTATTCTGTATTATCTTACGAAGATAGACGTTGAGTTTAAGTTGCATAATTTTAAACATACTGGCATCACAGTCCTTGTGTTAGAATTTCATTTCATTTTGGATCCAAAACAAGAGTTCATTTTTACTTGCTACTAGCGTGACTCTGCACGCCTCACCACAAGTCGTTTCAAAGGGATCGGAATCTTTGACCATTTCGGTGTCTTTTGGGTCTTCCGGCCATTTGGGTCTTCAGGGCCTTTTGGATCCTCTGGGCCTTTAAGGGTGTTTTGGGTCTTCGGGGTCTTTTGGGTCTTCGGTGTCTTCAGGGGCTTTTGGGTCTTTAGGATCTTATATTTCCTCTGGGTCTTTGGGGTATTTTGGTTCTTCGGGGGATTTAAGGGTCTTTTGAGTCTAAAAGATCTTTAAGAGTCTTTGGGGTCTTCAGGGTGTTTGGGTCTTTTGGTGCCATTTGGGTCTTCAGGGTGTTTTGGGTTTTTGGGGTCTTTAGGAGTGTTGGTGGTCTTAAGGGTCTTGGGGGCCTTAAAGGGTCATCAAAGGTCTGAGTGGTCTCAGCAGTCTAAACGTAATTAAGAGGGTTAATTAAGAGGGTGTTAATTTTATTTGAAGAAGAAGAAGACGTTTTGGTCACATATAAACATACATACAAACCGACAACCACATAACCATAGACGTTTGCTCTATTATAATAATATGATCAAGCCTCGCTAATCCGCAATACTTACACCATGGATGAACTTATATTTTGGATATATCTTAACTAAGACAGACACAGAAACACACAGACACACAGAGACACACACACACACACACACACACACACACACACACACAGACACACACACACACACACACACACACACACACACACACACACACACACACACACACACACACACACACACACACACACACACACACACACACACACACACACTACATACAAGGACACTGGATACTCATCCATCCAACTGTAAATCAATGATCGGAGTGGGGGTCAAATCCTCCTCCTTCCCCCCTCCCCACCACCTTAACTTCCCAATGAGCGCAGATTATGATGCGGTCAATACACCTTCATTAGCCATCAGATATAAAGCTTATGGCCAACTTTCATTAAAATCGTGTGTGGTTTCGGAGAAGAGAACAAATACCTATTTTGGGGGTCAAACCTCCCTCCACGAAAAACCCCTTTATTATGAGCGCAGATTTTGATATGGTCAATACTCTTTCATTAGGCATCCGATATGCAGCTTGTGGCCAAGTTTCATCAAAATTGTTTGTATAGTTTCGGAGAGGAGAGCAAATACCTGTTTGGGGGACCCCTAAGCCCCCCTGAGCGCAGATTTTGATAGGCATTACACCTTCGTTAGGCATCAGATATGAAGCTAGTGGTCGTTTCATCAAAAACGTGTGTTTGGTTCAAGCGATAATGACTAAAGTGTTTACGGACTCACTCACTCGCTCACTTACATGGGGACACTGCTCGATCGCACAAGCCCACCGGACTTAAGTCCAGGTGAGCTAAACATTGAAAAGGAAGTTGCACTACATACCTTTCCTGACGACGGTGTTGAACCCACTCCTCCATTATGGCGAGAAATGTAGGAAGATCAATAGAAACATTTTGTCTTTCTGGGTCAAGCATGTTCGAGAGCTGTTCTAAGCCGCAGTCATCAGAACTATTGTTCATAGTGGCTCGCACAAAGTCCAGGATAATTGGTACAGTGACGTGTCCTGTACACAGCAAGCACCACTTCATAGTACCACCACCTCATACAGCAAAGCACCACTCTATAGAACCGTAGTTATGAGTGATACTTTTGGTTAAAATCCCTTCAGTGGTTTAAAAGTTATAAGGTAACAAAGAACCGATAATGGACAGACAAACATGAAAAAATGCTTCTGGCGTTTGGATGCGGAGGCATTAAAAAAGGAAGAAAATACAATAAAATGAAAAGCAGATAATGAAATAAAGAGAAGAAAATAAGAAAAGAAGGAAAACAGAGAGAATAAAATCAGAAAACAAGTAAAACAAAAACCATTAAAAGAAAAAACAAATGTCAACAAATGCTTAAATATGCAAACAATTCTAAATCAAAAGTAATCATAGAGACATGAAAATGGAAGGGAATTAGCCCTGGTAGCCAAAGATGCTGAACTGCCCCTGACTCAACACCATGCCAAATTGCGTCTGGCATCATCGGCTACTGGGGATAGATAAACAAACAGACAAGGTCATTGTGAATGGGTTAAAGAAAAAGACACACCTGTGCGTTTCACATCACACATCATGAATATAGTCTTCACAATATCTTCATCTGCAATGAGGCTTACATCGTCAAAACCGTTTCCACCGATGACTTGAGTGAAGTTGCCGTGTAAAATTGTCCTGTTCACATCTACGAACGCTCAAGATGCCAAAGGAAGAGGGTGGAGGGAGGGGGGAAGAGGGCAGCACATGAGTGCAGCACAAAACTCCACAGTAGAAACAATCCATATATTAATGGAACAAACTATAAATACATATATACAGTCATGTGAAAAAGTAAGTTTTGACTTTTTCAACATATTTCAACATACAGCTATTTGATCTTCATTTCAACAATATTGATAAATAAACGTGATATAATGTAACAAATATCATGAAACATTTACAGTCACGTGAAAAAGTAAGTACACCCCATGTAAAGTTTTGACTTTTTCAACATATTTCAACATACAGCTATTTGATCTTCATTTCAACAATATTTATAGATAAAGGTGATATAATACAACAAATATCATGAAACATTTACATTTGGTAGTCCATTGTATAGTTTAAATAAACATAAATGCAAATTTCGCATGTGGAAAAAGTAAGTACACCCTTGGCTCGAAGAGGTGGTATTGCCCCCTTTGGCAAAAACAACCTCAAGTAGGCGTTTCTTACAACTGTCTACCAGTCTTTGACATCGATTGGGAGAAATTTTTGCCAACTCCTCCATGCAGAATTCTTTCAGCTGTGCGATGTTTGAGGGGTTTCTTGCATGCACAGCTCGTTTCAAATCCCCCCACAACATCTCAATGGGATTTAGATCCGGGCTTTGACTTGGCCATTCCAGAACCCTCCATTTCTTTCTTTTCAGCCATTCCTTGGTGGATTTACTGGTATGTTTAGGGTCATTGTCATGTTGCAAGGTCCACCTTCGGTTTAGCTTCAACTTTCCGACAGATGGCCTCACATTATCCTCAAGCACCCTCTGGTACAATGAAGAATTCAAGCTGCCCAGGCCCTGATGCAGCAAAGCTGCCCCAAACCATATTTCCACCACCATGCTTTACAGTTGGTATCAGGTTCTTGTGGTCAAATGCTGTCTTTGAAGTAGTGATAAATGTAGGGGTGTACTTACTTTTTCCACATGCGAAATTTGTATTTATGTATATTTAAATTATACAATGGGTAAAATGTTCATAGATGCAACGCACGCAGGGTAAAATGAGTGTTCATTTGTGTCCGTAGAATATCTAATAAATAAAGAAGATATAAGCACACCTGACACTAGGCCGAGGCTTCCGACTTTGGCACGCTCACGAGGCTGCACCATCGAATAAAATGTTCCAAGCCGTCATTTTTGACGGGCTTTTTAATCATAATTATCATTATATACTGTAATGTGCCAATACAATATTATCATTATGTTCCATCAATATTATGATGTACTATTATCATTATAATTATTATTATCACTGCATTTACTGAAGACCCTCGAAACACTTTTGATCATTTTCCCTGCAGAGAAATAAACAATTTATGGGGAAGGACTCCATGCTATCGTGCTTCTCCCCTGGCAAACACATTCCTGGAACTTGTCTTCAAAGTTTTTTTTTAAATGGCCTGTGCAGCTGTTCTGCGACAGGTCTGAGGGCTATTTGCAGTTATTATAGCTTCAGTCTTTGACATTTTGACCCAATTATTAAGTATTTTCTTCATATTCTCAAAATAAACATTTGTTGAAAATTTCATGACAAAATATGGTAAAAAAAAAAGAAAAAAGGTTATGGGTTAGATACGCCTGCACACACGCACACACGAGACAAACGTGTAATACAGCCACTGAGCTTGGGGAAGTGCCGTCACTTCCCGGGATAATCTGGGTACCAGCGACGTCTTAACATCGTCACCGTACACAGCAGGGCATATCGTCAGGAGGAATTTCCTCCTCCCCATGAATGCCAACCGATGAGGATTGTCCCTGCCCTACATTTTTCAAGCAAGGAAGCAGCACGTATCATTTCTAAAGTCTTTGGTATGACTTGAACCATTCCGAACCAGATGGGTGTTTTTTTAGGAGATACCATCTCCTTAAGTGTGGATGAACCTTGGCTCCCTACGGGAGCTCATCGCCCTTTGCCAGGTGCTGTTTTTATCCTGGCAGGGTGTCACAGTCACCCTCGCCACTTGCACAGCCAGTGAGAGGTGTCAGTTTAGCCGCCAACAACCACACCATGTAGCAGGTAGCACTGGGTTACACGTTATCAGTGGTAGTCACAGAAGACCGACCTGACCGAAACAAAAATAACTTAAACAAGCACAGATACATTCAAAGTACACCGCCCCCATGCCAAATAAAAAATAACATCCTCCTTGGGGCCCGGCGATACCGCACTGCAGCACATAGAGACAGCATTAGGAGTGAGAGGTGTTCAATAATTGATTGATTGCATAATTAAAATCAATAAAGGATAATCGTAAAATAATTTCTTAATCAATTGGCTAATAGCATCCCTCAACCACCAGTTTCATCTGAAGCTGTAACTTTTTGAAAAATAATTAAACAAGTCATTAATCGAAAAAATTTCAAATGATTTGATTAATCAATAAATCAAAAATATTGTTTAAAGCCTCACCACTTGGTCTCTGTCATGTCCGAATATCAGCTTCCTAGCTCAAAAGGTGCCTGAGATGAGCCCAGATGAGAAAGAAAATAAATAAGTGATTAATAATGAAAATAAAGAAATAATAATGGTAAGATAATTAAATTTATTAATCAATTGGCTACTAGAATAGCTAAACCACCACAGTTTCATCTGAAACTGTAACTTTAAAAAAATTAATGAAGCCATTAATTGAATAATTAAATAATTAATCGATTAATTGATTAATCAATAAATCAAGAATACCCTTTACAGCCAAATCACTTGGTCATTGTTAAGTCCAAATATCAACTTCCTAGCTCATAAGGTGCCTGAGATATTGCCCAGATAAGAAAGGAAACAAGCGTTACGCCTAGGTCCCCCGTCGGGGAAGTGATGTGAGTTGACAAAGTGGAACACGCAGAAAACATGCTATGATATGATATTTCGCTCACAAGGGTCAGACAAACATGGAGGCGGCCATCTTGGATTTTGACGTGGCGACCCAATTTTCAATAGCATTCCTCCTTATGCCTAGATACACCCACACACCAGAAGGTACTTCGCTTATTTTTCAAGATATTTCGCTCACAAGGTTCAGACATATATATATACAGTGGGGAGAACAAGTATTTGATACACTGCCGATTTTGCAGGTTTTCCCACTTACAAAGCACGACAAGGTCTGTAATTTTTATCATAGGTACACTTCAATTGTGGAAGACGGAATCTAAAACAAAAATCCTGAAAATCACATTGTATGATTTTTAAGTAATTAATTTGCATTTTATTGCATGAAATAAGTATTTGATACATCAGAAAAACAGAACTTAATATTTGGTACAGAAACCTTTGTTTGCAATTACAGAGATCAGACGTTTCCTGTAGTTCTTAACCAGGTTTGCACACACTGCAGCAGGGATTTTGGCCCACTCCTCCATACAGATCTTCACCAGATCCTTCAGGTTTCGGGGCTGTCGCTGCGCAACACAGACTTTCAGCTCCCTCCAAAGATTTTCTATTGGGTTCAGGTCTGGAGACTGGCTAGGCCACTCCAGGACCTTGAGATGCTTCGTACGGAGCCACTCCTTAGTTGCCCTGGCTGTGTGTTTCGGGTCGTTGTCATGCTGGAAGACCCAGCCACGCCCCATCTTCAATGCTCTTATTGAGGGAAGGAGATTGTTGGCCAAGATCTCGCGATACATGGCCCCATCCATCCTCCCCTCAATACGGTGCAGTCGTCCTGTCCCCTTTGCAGAAAAGCATCCCCAAAGAATGATGTTTCCACCTCCATGCTTCACGGTTGGGATGGTGTTCTTGGGGTTGTACTCATCCTTCTTCTTCCTCCAAACACGGCGAGTGGAGTTTAAACCAAAAAGCTCTATTTTGGTCTCATCAGACCACATGACCTTCTCCCATTCCTCCTCTGGATCATCCAGATGGTCATTGGCAAACTTCAGACGGGCCTGGACATGCGCTGGCTTGAGCAGAGGGACCTTGCGTGCGCTGCAGGATTTTAATCCATGACGGCGTAGTGTGTTACTTATGGTTTTCTTTGATACTGTGGTCCCAGCTCTCTTCAGGTCATTGACCAGGTCCTGCCGTGTAGTTCTGGGCTGATCCCTCACCTTTCTCATGATCATTGAGGCTCCACGAGGTGAGATCTTGCATGGAGCCCCAGACCGAGGGAGATTGACTGTCATCTTGAACTTCTTCCATTTTCTAATAATTGCGCCAACAGTTGTTGCCTTCTCACCAAGCTGCTTGCCTATTGTCCTGTAACCCATCCCAGCCTTGTGCAAGTCTACAAATTTGTCCCTGATGTCCTTAGACAGCTCTCTGGTCTTGCCCATTGTGGAGAGGTTGGAGTCTGATTGAGTGTGGACAGGTCTGGAGACGGCT